>NW_011349522.1:171667-172010 GCF_000735185.1 Notothenia coriiceps | reverse complement strand
ACACAATCTTACCAACAAATCAAAGCAACGTTAGACCAACAACTCCTGCCTTAAAGCTCCCATGTCATGGCCATTTCCACTGATCATAATTCCATTGATGAGGTCTACTAGAATAGATTTATATTTCAATGTTCCAAACTCACATTGGTTTCTCATACAGCATCTCTGTATAGTATGTGTATTCACTCTCTGTCCTAAACACCTTGTTGGAGCTCCTGCCCCCCACCTCCCTCCCTGTGAGCCCAGTGGCCGTCAGTGAGACAGCGAGACACAACGAAACCAGCCCGAACACACACACACACACACACACACACACACACACACACACACACACACACACACA
>NW_011349522.1:158581-171624 GCF_000735185.1 Notothenia coriiceps | reverse complement strand
GGAGAGAGCATACAGTACCTTCGAGTTCCTTCCTACCTCCTGCTTGATGTATGGGGCCATTTCTGCCTGTGGCTTAAGCGTTAGGGTCTTATTGGAAGGACTGCTGTTTGGCGTCCATGTAAAACCACAATTCAAAGTTGATCTTATTTGTTATGTACTTCCAATACGTTAGGTAATGTCACTTGCGTAATTACCCATCACCACAGACAGCATGCACTCTAATCAGGTTGTTCAATTGGGCGGGGCTGTCAGGGGCTCTGTCCTGGCACATTAGGGACGAGTTCTGACGGTCATCACCCTCGCCCCATTTGTCACATGTTCGGCAAAAAAACCTTATATATATGCTAAATTTTCTCGTTCTTAATATAGACTATATTTAGGGGTCGATATGTGTGAATTTTACTTTTAAAATTAGCCCAGATCTCTCTGATCGCGGATATTAGTTTTCGGCTTGACCCCTTTAGTCTCCACCGGGCGTCCGGTCTGCCACTCGCGTCACGCGCTGCGCCGCGGTGTTTGGTACGGGGCCCTCCTCTGGGGCGTCGATACCCTTATGGGGCGCCGTTTCAGGAGCATTTCAGCAAGCGAACCGTCTTGGCGTACCGGCCTTGCAGTTTTTTGTTAGATTTGGGCCCATATTTCCTGGACAGGGCTACTTTTTACAGGCACAAAGTTAATAAAATTGCTTAATATTCAGTTATAAACAACATTAATCAAGATTTTCTTCTGCTATGTTTTTAGTGGTAAAAATGATTTCATCATCATAATTATCTATAGTATGCATAATTTTACACAGCTGGCCTGTAAACGGGGAGGAGAACGCTGGCATTTTCTCCTCCTACTTGAAAAGACCCTACGGAGCGCGATTTTTAGGGTTCTGCAAAATGTGTTTGACTGGTACTCTTCGGTGCCTGCGCCCGGCTATGCACACGCCTCGCGGTTTGCGCTGGATAAAATAGCTTGCATCCTATTTTGAGTGGAGCCCAGCGCCGAGATTTAGGGGGCTGATACGATGTATCGCTGTCATGGCCGCATAAACCGCGATATGCGCGGGATGCGCCGAGTATTCACATCGCAGGGACGGTGCGATTTTATTAATGTATCTATTATTATTTATTTTTCTTCTTTTTCTTTGTAGGACGGGTGCCGATATTACACGTTCATTGTTTACGAACTTATGTGTTGCCTGCTTGCTTACAAAAGGAAAACTTGCCGCGGCCTCATCGTCAGGGCGTACTTGGGGAGGGTGAGTGACATCGCAGGCTCTGCATGGGCACAGCAACCAGCCAATCACAACTCATTCTTTGATCAGATCACAGCAGGCCCCGCACCCCGGGCTAGTTTGAGGGACCATCAAAACACCGGTAAAAGACATGTTAGCGAGGCACAGCGGAGGACAATACCGGCGAAGCAATGAAGATTTACTTTCCAAAAAGAAAAGCAACATCTGCCATCTGGAACCATTTTGGTATTACAAAAAGGTTCTTCTCTTCTTCATTCACAGCATGAACCTTATTTGGAGGGTAAGCAACATGCATTATATGACATGTTAGACATCATCACCCATCTCCTCCGCATAGGAGTTGCCATCAGGTTGTTTGATTGTGGGCCTGTGGAATGTTGGTCCACTTCCCTCTTCAATGGCTGTTTGGCGGAGGTTGCTGATATTGGCAGGAACTGGAACACGCTGTCTGTATACGCTCCGATCCAGAGGCATCCAAAACAATTGCCTCAATGCGGTGACATGTTAGCGGTTAGGGTTTAACCCTAGGGTTTTCGGGCCCCCCCAGACCCCCACATTAAAGCAAAACTGCACGTTTCAGAGTGGCCTTTTATTGTGGCCAGCCTAAGGCGCACCTGTGCAATAATCATGCTGTCTACTCAGCATCTTGATATGCCACACCTGTGAGGTGGGATTGAATATCTCGGCAAAGGAGAAGTGCTACGTAACACGCGGCCGTAACGCGCGGCCGTAAAACACGGCCGTAACGCGGCGCAGACGGACCCGATGGAATCTAGGGGTTAGTGAACGTGTGTCTCGGCTCCGGACTCCGCTGTGACTTCTCGCAAATCCCAATTCAACCCCTGCTCATAATGTTTAAAAAGTTAAGTGTTGAATGCTGGACTTTCTCACCCTCAAAAATCGCAATCTTGGATACGTAACGGAAGTAGCGCTGCTAGCGCCAATTGTAGTTGCTCCGTTAACAGCACTATAGAAATTCATTGTTATAAATGTGGGTTTTAGGCACAATTTAATAAAAATACTGCTGTACTGTTGTCGAAAAGAAACTTTAGCAGCTTAATTGAGCAGCCTGTAATGATTTGCTACTGCAAAATTGCTTGCTAGCTAGCTAGCTAACAGATGCAAACATCCATTCTGGTGAAAGCACAGCAGATGTGAGATCTGAGATAAAAGTGAAGATAAGTGTGATAGAATATTGATCACTTGTGTTGCTGGACATTCGTGGGGGAAAAAAACATAACAAATTGACTTGGATAATATCATACAAAACGTTGTTTGATGGCCAAACTCAGGTTGGTTTGTTACATTAACCAATAATATAATACAGATGCCAAAATAAATTGAATTAAAACAAGATAACAACTCCAAAACACATACAGAGACGGAGAGATGTTAAGACACAGTGCACAGCTGGATAGAAAGACAGGACGTTGGAGAAAAGGAGACAGGCAGTCAGCTAGCTGCTACAAGCTTGATCGGGAATAAATGTTCCCTTTGCCTTTTCCCTCAAGCGTGGATTGACAAGAGCTAATGTGAGGAACCAGTCCCTACAAGTAAACACAGCATGAGGAACATTGAATACTGTATTATAACATTAATCCGCATATGCTGTGGGCACATACCACATGTAAAGACAAAATCATGCAAAAACAACAAAAGCAGTACTTCTTTTATGATCAAATTGCATCACTTCGTAGCAGCCATTATATGAGGGTGGGACAAGTACCCCCCACTTTTTAAAATGATTAGTTTAGACCCCACCACTTCTACCATGTGGAAAGTCCGTGAATGGTCTATGCACTTGCCGCACTTTGTAGAGCGCTATGTCAGTGCTTCACTATCAAATCCATTCCACTTGCTTATTGAGAAAATGCCCAAATCAATGAAACTCCGTACCATGTTTTCACTGCTACGTACCAAGGCAGATTCTCACATAGCGAGCGCATGTTCAAGGAGTGTTGCCATAGTCACGGTGGACAGCTCAGATCTGTTGTATGAAGCGATGCCGGTAGCAGAGGTGAGGCACACACACCAAGTGTTCAGGACATTGTTATTACAGCAAAAATCAAAGCTGACGATCTCTTGGTTTGATATGTTTTCTCCCCGAGACAACATGGACATAAGAACATTTTTTTCAAAGAAGAGGAAAGTACGTCTTCAGCTGGTAGCAGTTAATCAGTTAACAGTGATGGCGGCGGCAAAAGCGTCTCACTTCTTGAGAGGAGTTTCGTCTTTATGTCATGATAGAGAGATACAATACTGAATAGTTTAGATGAGAAAAGGCATCAAAATGCCAGGTTACTAGTATTTATCATGTAAACAGGGAACATGAATAACCAGATCTCTATGTGCTCATGTAAACACCATGATGTACTGTAGAGACGCAGTCAGTGGGTTTTACTGGAGCCTCAGTTCGATAAGAGATTATTTTCTGAGTTCTTTAACTTAGGTACTCTCTCTCAAAATGTTAATGTGCACTATGTTTTAATTATACTTCTTATCATTCAGAAGCTTTTTGTGTGTGTTTATGTTTTATTGAGTGCTTATAGGCAATTTCCATCCCAGTATTCAGTTAACTATTTATTTTCTGTGCACATTTGAGCTAATATTCTACTGCTTGGGACTTTGAGTCTTCAAAATGTCCAATGTCACAGACTGGGACTTACTTTAGAGTCAGTTGTATTTACATTCAGTATGACTTGTTATGATTCAATGTGAAAGAGTATACTGCTCAATAAATAATTATAACTTCACCACCTCTCTTGACATCTAGGCGCTTGAGAGTGAGTCAGAGGCAGAACACAGGGACAGTGGAGAGAGGTCCATTGCTGAGGTGAGTGATGAAAGGGAAATGACAGTTTAGAGTAAATTGTGATGTGGACTCTCATCCCAGACTTTTAAGGAAATCAGTGGGGATATTGAACAGGAAACATTTCAGTCAAGGGGCATCATGTGACCAATATAGACGGAAGAGCAACATTTATTTGAACATTTAAGTCAATGATACCATTCCTAGGTGAACTTAACATCTGTATGGAGTCAGATCAGTCTCAATATTAATAAATGCTCACAGAAGGATTCACAAATGTATTTTGCGATTTATATATAAATGACTCTCCACAACAATATCTCTCAATGCACTCTCAAATATTTATTGTTGTATAAATGTACAAAAAATGTGCATTTAAACTGCTTTTTATTGATTCAAAGACGGCTCTGAATTAATAATCAAATATGTTTCCTTTCTTTACTACTGGATGAAATTACAAAATGTACCCATCATTTTCCTCATGCTAGTATAGCCACATAAAAGTCAAAGCACCTGTTAAAATGCACCAGAATAAAGGAGATCTATTTTATTTTTTTTCGTGGGGGGATCCCCAAACCCCCCGTTAAAAATGTCCCCCCCACATTCAGGATGCTTCCTACGCCCATGCTTCCATCTGTGCACAAACTTATCTCGTGCCCTCATTGGTCATGTGCGCGTTCGTGTGTGTTGGAGGAGGGGCTCTGTAAGGAAGTGGCGGATTTTTTCCGGTTGTGTATTTTCAAATTCTAGCGCACTCGAGCTGGTTTCTCCAAAATTACCTACCCCACCTTTAAGTATGGGAAACTAGTTGAAAATGAGGAGAAGGTCTACCCACCGTCTTCTCAACTTTTAATATGATCTAGTTAAAACTTTTATGAAAAAGCAACAACAAAAACACAACAAAAAAAACACACTGCCAACCAGAGTGCATCAGAGCAAAAAGCGCTTTCACAAGGTTTCAACCCAATGGCCATCAGACTGCTGGCAAAGCCCATTCAAACTGGCGTAAATTACCCAACCTCTGCCAGTCAAAACTCCTCTGAGCTGTGACAGCCCCCCACTCTCCTCCTCCTGCGCGCCAGACACACACACACACACACACACACACACACACACACACACACACACACACACACACACACACACACACACACACACACACACACACACACACACACACACACACACACACACACACACACACACACACACACACACACACACACACACACACACACACACACACACACTTTAGAATCTTAAAACCATTTTTTGTATACGTTCATATATTTCACCTGTCAATTTTGTCTTTATATAATGCGAATGTTTTTGCAAATTGTATTTGTATTAGTCATGTCCCCCACAGAGCACAACATCAATTGACCATATCCAGGGGCTACTGATACTGAGCCTTGCTTGGCTGGTCGTCAATTAGTATTCTGTTTGCTGACATAAGCATAAGGTCATTTATTAAGTAGACCAAACATGTACATGATAACGTCCTCGTCTCCAGGTTAACAGGGGGCTGTGAATGTGTGGTCTGTGAAGCAATGCATTGATGTATTGATAGAATAAAAGCAGCTGTGGGACCTGCGTGTGACAGGAGGTAATTAAGCGTCCATTACGTAGAGCTGTTCATCTTGAAGCAACATTGATGCACTCCAAAGATTTCCCTCTCCAAATGCATGGTCACAGTTAATGTACGTAAATAGACCAGCGTGACCTTCCTGTCACCACAGCCTCTCCCTTATGTGATAACGTCAGCATTAACGATGAATCATTATGCAGGGGACTCTGGCAGTTTCCTCTCATTATCTGACAGGCTGCAGCTCCTCCAGAAATTCCAAAGACACCTCTGTCTGAATCCTATTACCTCTCCACTCCTTCAGCCCTGCAGCAATGTAAAGAGGATCGCCAAACCTTCTTATTAAGCACTTCAGGACACATGTTGTTGACCAGGTACAGCTGTAAGGGCTGCAATTGTGTCAGACTACTGAAATAAAAGAAAAGGAGGATTTCATGTCACACTGTACTCCCACACATGCACATGCAGGCCTCACTGAATGGTTTTGTATTAAAAAATATGCACCCACACACAAACACAATCACACAGCATAAATCCAAGAGACATTTTGCTCTGTGATAACACTGATGTCTCTGTACAGCCCTCAAAAAGCACAGGTTCTCTTTTGACTCATCACTTTTCCCTCTCCCTCACTTCTAAAGCTCCGTCATGAAATATGCATTCACATTCAATATGTTGGGAACAAGTCAACACACAGATTCTAAGAAACAGCCTGCTTCCTTTGCCAATGTCAGTGTTTAGACCTCCTACTTTTGGCCTCTAACCCCTTTCATCAGCACTGTGCGGTGGATAATTTATGATGCGAGTTAAAGCTGGGAGGCAAACACAATTACAGCTGGCTACTGCGAGTCACTCTGTCACCGACTCAGACCTTTTGTCTCCATTGATCATTAAAATGAAAAATGGGACACTTTAAAAGTAAGTATCCAGCTGCTAAATGCAACTATTTTAATATCATAACACAGTGAATTTTGTATACAGCTCTGAACAAAATCAGCAGCATTATCAGTTTCTCTGGTTTGACTATTTAAAGTCATGTGTTTAAGTAAAATGAAAATGTGTGTATTTTATTCTATAAACTACTGACAAAATGTCTCCCTGTTAGAACTCAACAGGCACTGGAATAGAATGGCTGCCATACATGTAGAGATTGAGATTCAGGAACAATTTGGAGTGGTTTCTTCATTTTTTTCCAGAGCTGTATGTTATGTAATTGTCGCTTTATGAAACTCAGTTGTGTGTCGGGGAAAGCAGAGAGCCAGAGGAGCTGTTGGAGAGACTCAGCAACTTTTAAAGCAGAGCACAGAAAACATACAGCTGTAGGGCTCCCATTACAGATACAGGATACAGAACGATAGCAGAAGACAATTGTCTCCAGAGAAACATTTTCCAAAAAAGTTTAGTCCGCTCTAAAACAGCCTGTCAGTGCCGCTTTAGGCGAAAGAGAACATTGTAAAACACAAACTATATAAAAAGTAAAAGGATTTAGTTTGATTCAGTATACAATAGCTGGAACTCTTCATATCTGCATTTTAACACAAACAAAAGTCACTGTTTAAAAATGCAGTTAAATGATGGCACTTGTGAAAGCCAACAATAAAGAGCGTCTCAGAAACCTTATTAATGATGCTGTCAAGGAGTTCTTAATTAATACATCTCCTCTTTTCTATAGCAGATGGAGGTAGCCACCGAGACAGATATGCTAATTTCAGCCCTGCCCCAGAATTTCATGTTCTTAAGAGCTGGCCATGTGTCAACACAGCACCCCGAAAGAGAAAGGACTATAACGGACATTCAACATTCAAATTCACAAGGGTCTTCGGACAAATTACATAATCACTGTCAAAAAACAGACACATTTTTTTTTATTTCCAGGAATCAATAAAATGTCTCCCGAACCATAAAACAGAAACAATTTAAAGTAAAATCAATACTATCTTCTATGATGCAGCGACAAAGTGATTCATGTCCACATCATCAGAGAAAAAGCTTGCACCATCTGAAGTGTTTTTCAAGGCAATGTGTTCGGTTCAACGGGCACAGCCACCTAAGATGATGAATGAAAAGAAAAGTGGAGGAAGGCATGGTAAATGTTGCACCAAATCCACGTGTGCTACTCTATTTTCCTCCACCTGAAACGCCATGGCACAATTGTGCACAAATTGAAAGTGACAGAACCCATGAATTGGTGGTTCATGTGTGCATTATTTGTTTTTTCAGCCTAGTTGATAAACCTTCTTCTGCTGCTATTTGGCACTTTAGGCTGTTGAGGATTCTAGTTATTATGCTTTAAGTCTAAAGTGCGTACACAGTAATAATGTATGCCTTCACTAAGCCTTTCTGGCGAGGAGCCTCAGTCTGCTAAGTGGTGTGCAAATAGAGAAAGTTAATTACCATAATGCCACGTTTCTGGTTGTGGTAAAAGGCACCAAGGACATGGGAACGCAGGAAAAAAGAAAAATGCTCATGTGCTGAGCCAACAGCTGTTTTAAAATGCTATTCACATACAATTGGGATAAAAGCCTCCAAGGGTGTGAACACTTGATGCCCTTCATTATGACTGCATGCTGACAAACCCAATTAGAGTTTGGTTTCAAAGAACTGAAATTGTGTTCAAACCTAATTACTTATATTAATGGCAAATACCTATTAAATATATTAAAGATATAAATATGATCATTAACAAACTTGCCACTTGGATCCAGCTCAAAACAGAACAGTTTTATTTTTATAAATGTTAAGTACTGTTAGTACTTAGGGTTCGAAATCCTCCCGTGAAAGCAGTCAAATTACAATATCCAAATTCTAAGATGTTATCTGGTCTCATATTTATACAGTATTGATATATTTCTAATCCCTAAGTAGTTGCTCAATCATTCTGTCTGTTGTTCAGTTCTGGACAGGTAGCTTAAAGTGGGAGTGTAATGAAACAAATGCAAATAACATCTTACTCCTGCAGTCCCGCCACTGTGACACTAATTAAAGACCTTTTCAGAAATGTGCTTCCTCACTTTTTTAGGGAGGGTAAGATGAGAAGATTCAACACTGTCATAACTTAACCAAGGTAAGCTTGGCCAAGCATAAACACTGTAAGCACAAAATCACAAAAAAAAAAAATTTGCTCACCGCTAAAGTTCATGTTATGTCTTGTTCCTTGCCTGCTGATTTTTTTAACCTTTGTACAGAGCCAGGCTATCTGTTTCCAGTCTTCATGCTGAGATAAATGAACCATCTCCAGCTGTGGCTTTATATTTAAGAGATGAACATTTGATATCATCTAACTCTCAGTGAGGAAGCGAGAAAGTGTTCTTTCCAAAATGTCAACTACTGCTTTTGAAGTGCACACCTTGTTCTATATAGGCTTAAGGAAATATTGGCGATTTCTGTGAACTGTTCAGAAACATGGGTTTGATGGGTATCTGAGTCGACAGAGAAAATCCATATCCATCACAGCAGGGCAAATAAAATCTCATACTTTTCAAAATGGAGAGGCTGCAGAACTCATGCCAAGAGGAAGTATGCAAAGCACAACAACAGCCAGCCATTCATCATTGCTGCAGGTTCAGATAAATACGGTTGTATGTCACACTTTCTCCTCCTATTCAGCCTGCACACCTTTGGTTCTGTGCACGGCTCTGTGTTGTGTGTCCAGTGGAAATGAAACATCCTTGTTACTTTAAAATACACGTTGCCATTTGTTTTAATTTGTCAGTTCGGCTGCACATATGAATGCACCCACAAGAGCGACTAAAATGTACTTTTACCGAGCACGGATAATAAAACATCCTCTCTAGCGACATAGTGCCTCAGACGGCAGGCATATAGTGTATTATTATATTATTATATGATTATTTATTGAACTGACAATTATGAAAAAAGTGCATAGTAGTGTCATTTTTCTTTAAGTTTAAAATCAGACTTCAAAATGGAAGACTCCGCAAATAATTATAATTCCGAATCAACATGAGCAAATCACTCAAAAACTTAGACATTTAAATTTCACCAATACATGACATTAAAACCACTAATGCTGGAACACTATTTATCTGTATCATCAGTCTAGAATAAAATAATTGGGAAAACCTCATTCTTACAATGAATATAGTCTTGAGAATAAATCCTATTATTAAACTGAGGGAAAAAATGTTTGTGACACTATGCTGTCACTATAGCAGAAGTAATGATCCTCTGAGAACAGAGTAAGAAGCAGGTTTCTATACACAATATAATTAGTGCTTATGTTTATTTGGCTTGTGTGCCGTATGGAAGGAAGTGCGGCTGTGTTTCTGCCTCTGAGAGAAAACAGACGCTCTCCTCCTGAGCAGCTGGCTCCTTCTCCACATCAAGGCTGTGATTTCTCCATTCAGGGTCAGCACTGACATCAGGTACTGTATATAGGTGCTGTATATATTGCTGTGATGCGTGTGTAGAGCAATGTATAATCATTACTATTGAATATATATGGGTATATACATGTTTCAGCCTGCCACAAAGTAGAATTGTTTATGCATTATCAATTTAAATGCTTTATACATGAGCCGGAAACTTTGTCTGCTCTGAGTTGGTGGAACACATTTAATAAGCATGCTTGCTTCCCTCTCATTCACCCTCTATTTACCTCTGCATTATTATTCCTGTCACTTCTAATCTGCATTTCTGGCTCTCTGTCTCGAGCTCAGCCACTGTTAGTCCCTGTTGTATAATGGAGCAGCAGGTCCAGAGGGGATTATCTTTACCAGAGAAACACTTGGTTGCTTGATCCAATGCATACAACAATATGTTTACATTTTTATAACAAAAGGGTTGTGGTGGACAGTTGGGCATTTCACACTTTAAAACCTCCAGACCAAAGTGCTGTACAGTCAAATAAACAAACAAAACATACAAAAAAAATCACACAGCACAGCTCACACACCATAAAACAAGTACAAGTAAAAACAATAGACAATTTAAAAGCAATAAAAGAAGCAATCAAAAAGATGTCAATACGCTAAGGAGAAGAGGTGGGTTTTAAGAAGCGATTTAAAAACAGACAGTGGGAGTGTTAATGCAGGTTTAAGACATGTACTTTTATATAATTCTATACAGTATAGTGTCAATTATTATTTAAAGGTGACCTATCATGCAAAATGCACTTTTGTACATCTTTGATACATGAATATGTGTCCCAGGTGTTCTCGCCAAGAGTCAGAAAACACAACCCTCTCTATTTTCCTCCATACCCAAATCTCTAAAAAAGGGGCTGCAACGGATCTGATACAGACTGATCCAGATTTGAACACTTCTATGACGTCACAGAAGTGGCGCTACGGCTATTGGGCCAACTCCACCAATCAGGAGGAGACAGCCACGGACATTGCCGTTCGAAAGCGCTGGAGACGCTGTAGTACATATGCCAGGCCTGTAGATGGTGCTGTTCTCACAGAATCAGCCAATGAAAAGACAGTGTTAAATTGAGCGAAATGAGGAATGGCTAAAATGCATGATCTGTTTGGTATTTTGAAAAATAAAAAGTATAAATATGCCTTATATAGGTATGGTCCTACACTATATTATTCAAATATAGCATGATAGGTCCACTTTAAATACTGGTAACCTGATCAAATTCCGCCAGCGCTTTACTTTGTTGCCTGTAAACGGGAAAAAACTAAACTAGTCCTTCCAAATGTTCTTACAATGGAGCTCAACAAAAACATTATCAAACGTGGATTTACTTATTCACTTTTAAGAAACAGTTTCACCACTTGCAGAACCTAAGATACAACAAATGTCATAATCATAATTCATCTATATTTAAATGCTGATAGATGAAGCATGAGGGGAGGGGAGTTCAAACTTGCATTAACAGGTAGTGGTGTGGGTGTAAGGATGCTCAGCATGAGTGTATGCAGACAGGCTGGGTCTGGTCTGTGACATAGGTTAATGTGGTTAATCGGGGAGGGGTATTCACACACTAAGGAAACACTACCTATAAAAGAGTCAATCGTTTCAAGATATTTCCTTGTCTCTGAGCAGTGTCTGCGATACAGGTAAATACACTTTTTGTTATCCTTTTTTTATGGTTTTATTTATTAAGTTAAGTAAGTTGCAATACAAATACATAGCATTTATGATTCTGTTTTGTTGCGGAAAGATCTAGTAAAGAAGAAAAGGAAGTCATCACTTTCCTACTTGTGAAAAGTATTCCTCTATTTTCACAAACTCTTCAGTATCGAAGTCTCAGTAAGTATTCACACAGAGCTTGTGTTTCCTGTTGTGGTTGTTTATTGTTTTGTTGGTGCAACTTTTACTTTAGTAGAGACTCAGTATTGTTTGTAAACACAGGTTTACTTATTTCAGTTTTAATCTGGACCAAAAGTAGTGATGCAATGCATAAAGCCAAGCAACCAGTTACCACCATTTCCCTAAATGTTGTATTTCTCCTGGCTTTTCTTCTTCAGGGAACAATGAGGATCCATGTTGTCTGTTTGCTGCTGGTGCTGCTCTCGGCCACCGTGCTCTCTCTGGATAAAAAACCCCCAAACCGTTATCAGAAATTCAAAAATCAGCATATCAATAAAGAAATGTGTCCTTGTGAGTGTAATAAAGTAATGCAAGGTAGACAAATCAATGGTATCAAACCAAAACGCTGTAAGAATATCAATACCTTTGTCCTATCCGATGCTGAATCTGTGAAAGCCATCTGTTTGGATCAGGGAGAGCCTTTTCCTGGTAACCTGACCAAAAGTCTTAAACGTTTTGACATTGTTGTCTGTGAATGGGATCAAATGACAACCCCTCCTACCAACTGTTCTTACAATGGTAAAAAACTCAAGAACAAGAACATAATAATCAAATGTGTAAAAGGCTTGCCTGTGCACTATGATCAAGACATTGGTCACTGTGACTGATGGAGCTGATGTGTACTTCTCTTGCTTGCATGACAATGTTTTTGACACATGTTTGTAAAAGGAAACATACCTTTTGTAAAAACATAGTACCTTTTTGTGCTTTTAGTTATGATGAATGTTTCAAAAAAGTTAAAACAATGCTGAAAAATGTGATTCTTAATTTCTCTGGAAACAAAAGCAAATGCCACATTTTATCTCTATGGTGAAGAACTTCAAAGTAATACATATGTGTCAAGCTTTCCTGTTCTTGCTTAAAAAACTGTTTAACCACTTACCTTTGTGTCTGTTTTTATAATTCAGTTTCATGAAATAATCAAAAGTAGTTATGGATATCATTAAAAATAACTATTATGAATAATGGTACTAGCTTAATACGTCAAATACAGCAAATGTTTTGATTCATACAAAAGTAGTTAAGTCCCAATATTGTCCTTCAAATGTTCCAAATGTTACGTTTTTGTAGATTTTTCGTGTACGCATCACTGTTGAGAAGTGATGTGTGCAGTGGTCTGGGAA
>NW_011349522.1:155358-155610 GCF_000735185.1 Notothenia coriiceps | reverse complement strand
TTCTTGCGAGAGTAAAAAGCTGATCCGTCGTTCCACGACCAGGACGGAATCCGCATTGTTCCTCCTCAATCTGAGGTTCGGCCTGACCCTCCTTTCGAGTACCTTAGAGTAAACTTTCCCGGGGAGGCTGAGTAGTGTGATGCCTCTGTAATTGGCACACACCCTCTGATCCCCCTTTTTGAAAAGGGGAACCACCACCCCGGTCTGCCACTCCTTCGGTACTGTTTCCGACTTCCACGCAACGTTGATGAG
>NW_011349522.1:120053-155333 GCF_000735185.1 Notothenia coriiceps | reverse complement strand
CCAGGCCCGTCTGAAGTTTGCTAGAGAGCATTTAGATGCATCCAGAAGATGGATTGGGGAGGAATTTGTCATATGTTTCAGATGAAATCCAAAATTAGACTTTTTTGGTAAAAAACTCAACATCATGACCATTTCTTTTCCAAATCCTCTTCTGGATCATCTAAATGCCCTCTCTAGCCAAACTTCGACCGGGGCCTGGACATGTACTGGCCTTAAGCCAGGGGACACGTTCTGGCACTGCAGGATTTGAGTCCTGGCGGCGCGATAGTGTGTTTACTGAATTGGTAGGCCTTTGTTACTTTGCGTTCCCAGCTCCCGCTTGCACCAGCATCTTGCGAGGGGGACCCAAGTTCCCATCAGCAAAAACTCGTGGGTTTGCTATCCTGGCTCCAAAATGGTGGAATGAGCTCCCCATTGAAATCAGGACAGCAGAAAGCTTACACATCTTCCGGCGCAGACTGAAAACTCATCTCTTTAGACTCCACTTCGAGCGATTGAATTACTAACAAAGCACTTATATACTAATAAAGGGCTGGCTTATCGAAAGCCAGTTGAGTAGCACTTAAAATGTTTGGCTCTATGAAACCTGATGTACTTATATGATTCTGTTTTCTTCAAGGTTGTATCTACCTGGTCGAATGCACTTATTGTAAGTCGCTTTGTATAAAAGCGTCAGCTAAATGCAATGTAATAGTAATAATAGCTCTCTGCAGGTCATTGACTAGGTCCCCCCGTGTGGTTCTGGGATTTTTGCTCACCGTTCTTGTGATAATTTTGACCCCACGGGGTGAGATCTTGCGTGGAGCCCCAGATCGAGGGAGATTATCAGTGGTCTTGTATGTCTTCCATTTTCTAATAATTGTTCCCACAGTTGATTTCTTCACACCAAGCTGCTTACCTATTGCAGATTCAGTCTTCTCAACCTGGTGCAGGTCTACAATTTTGTTTCTGGTGTCCTTTGAAAGCTCTTTGGTCTTGGCCATAGTGGAGTTTGGAGTGTGACTGTTTGAAGGTGTCTTTTATACTGATAACGAGTTCAAACAGGTGCCATTAATACAGTTAACAAGTGGAGGACAGAGGAGGCTCTTAAAGAAGAAGTTACAGGTCTGTGAGAGCCAGAAATCTTGTTTGTTTGTAGGTGACCAAATATTTATTTTCCACCATAATTTGCAAATAAATTCTTTAAAAATCAGACAATGTGATTTTCTGGATTTTTTTTTCCTAATTTTGTCTCTCATAGTTGAGGTATACCTAGGATGAAAATTACAGGCCTCATCTTTTTAAGTGGGAGAACTTGCACAATTGGTGGCTGACTAAATACTTTTTTGCCCCACTGTATAAAGATAAAGAAGTGTTTATATTATTATCTATGATACGGTATCATTAACGTGTCCCAGGCTGGTAGGTTGCTCTACTTTTCTCATTGATCTCCTTTGTCAGTTTGGGACGAGCTTTATGCTGATGTTAAAAGACATCTTTATATCCATCGTACAGTATGTGGCTGTCTTTGTGATTACTCTAGACAAAACTGCAGTTATGGAAGTTACACATTTATGTACAATTCAACAATCGTAGAGTACTTTTCACTGTGCATCAAACATATTATTCATGAAGATAGCTTTTAAACCTTTGACTTAATGCTGCGTATGAATCTTTTATTTATGGCTTCTGATTCATGAATTGTACATGTAATACTACTGTATGAATGCTTTAATTTCACGTGTAAACCATTTGTAGTTTACTTAATGATTATTTTGCAGCCATTGCTTTGTCATTAACATAGATTTAAATCACATTATACCAATAGTGGTGTAAAGCAAAGTTGTATTAGCAATAAAGTAGCAACAGTATTCGTTGTACACTGCATATTGGTCATATATCTTCTGTTTTAAATTTGCGCCCATTCACAACTTTTTTCACATAAATTGATTTAATGTTCACCTGATTAAATCATGTAAGTCCTGGTGTAGAATAAAATACAAGCTTTTATATTGATTATTATGACATTTTTTACAGAAATGTATGGTACCCTAATGCAATCCCCTTAATTAACATCCAGGGCCATCATTAGGAGAAATATTTGGTTTAAATAATGAAATGTGTTGACAACTGGGCTACAGACATGGCATGTGCTAAACATCCATGGTGCCAAGAGGATGACTACGTCCACCAGATGGTGAAAGTTCTCACCTATCTTGTGAAATATCTCTACTAAATAAATGAACACAACATGTTAGATAGACATTCATTGCCCCCAGAGGATGAACCCATATTTTATTTCTTTTGCGCCACCACGTGTGGATGTTAGCAAAAATATCTAAATAGACTGTTTAATGGATTACCAATATTAAAGATAAGGTATAATAACTCTTCTAGAAGCATATAAGGTCAAAATCACGATCAATTACAGGCACCAGTTACATTCCAATCAGTCTCAGCTGTGAAAGCATACTGACATACTAGACTGAGAAGGTAAACATTATACCTTTTTTAAAGTTTGGCATGTCAGCCATGTCATTGTAAGAATGTAAGCATGCTGACGTCAACATTCAACTCAAAGCACTGCTGTGTCTACGTACAGCCTCCGGAGCTAAAAGCGTGGCTGTACACTCGTGTGACTTAGTGAAAGATGACAAAGAAGACAACAGATTTTGAAAACATAAATGTAATTTCCCACCAATTTTTTTTCAGTTTGTCCATTTTTGTGTTTCTCCACATCTCTAAGGACAGACATAATAGGGTTGTCATTGTCAGGCTAAGAGGTTTTTGGGTGCACTATGTGCCTGCCTGGTGTAAATGAGGTCTTGTAATGTTTTCCGTGGACCGCAGGAGATCCGGCTCATCAAAAATAATGGCATTCATGATAATGAACAAATAGCTTCCTCTCATATCCTACTTTCTCTTTCTACAGTAATAGAGTTAGTACCAATCAGTGTCATACACCGTTGCATAATTTTACCCTTAAAATGGCACTCTTCTAATTAAATTTGTCTAACACCGGAATAATCTCATATTCCCTACTTCCCTATTTCAAAAATATCTCTATGCTAACAAATCCTCTTACTTTTCTTATCGTGTCACATGTTTCTTTCTGAGGGTGATGGCTGGGGATGTGTGTAGCTCTCTTCAGTGCTACCAGGTGGCCTGTGGTCAAAAGCACAAAGTGATACTTTCTGTGTGTAGCAGAGACCCCCCCACACAGAGCCGTGACTGTGTGGAGCCTAAAGAAGCTGCTGCTACTCTACATGACGCCACAGTGTACAGACACTTTGGAGCTGCCTCATACCACTTCTTAAAATACAGCATATCACTCGCCTCTCACACCTGACATCATCTGTTAGGCATGTTGAACTTTATGATAGATGCTCATTTCACACCCAACACATGATCTTCTTTCACATGACCGTACTAAAAGCTACAGTCATTAGAAATTCATTTCAATTCAGAAATATCCTGGGTGAAATAAATCAAAGAAAAGTGGAGTGCTATAATGTGTCCTTTCAACTAGGCAGTGGCAGTGAGAACTGTAAATAGTCCCTGATTTAAATACGTTTTGATCCTTATCCATCACTCTAAATACAATAAATCAGTCAAATAAAAAGATCTGCACTAAAGTGTAAAAATACCTTTTCTTTGCAAGTGTCGGGATCTAAGATTCCTTGTGATTCATTGCCTCACTTCCAATGGCATCTGGCAGAGATGTGGCTCATTGTCATGCAAGCCGTGGTGCTATCTGCCTGTGGTCCGCATGCAGTGCTCACTGATGTGAGCTACACCGAGCCTCTGCTGGGGAGAGGATCAACATGAAAACACTGTTGGCAATATTTCAACAGTACACAAAACTGTAAAAATATTGGGCCATGATACCACACAGTTCAGTTTAAATGTACATGAATGTATCGGTAGTTGTGTTATTGATGAAGGGTGATAAATCAGTCCAGCGATCTTTATAAATCACCTATATTGTAAATGTAATAAGAATTGTTGCGGTTGTAAATTAGTGATACTGATTTCAGAGCTGTTCTTTTTTTGTGCTTTCTTCAAATTATCAAGATGACTGATTCAAACATTTGCACTACAATTATGCGAGGTGAATATTAACATTACATTTGAAACAACAGTTATTTGTTTAGTCAAGCAAAGAGTTCAGTGAAAATATTCCTGTCATAATTAATTAAAACATGAAAATGTGCTTTAAATGAATAATTGAGCATCATATTAAGACATTGATATAACAGATATGTGTGTTTAGTCTATTTCCTACCATTGACAATAGAGCTATCATTATCCGTTGACATTATTTCATTATAATCTCCCGATTGCCTTTGACATAAAAAACATGTTTGTTTTTAGTAAAGGCATCACAAAATATTTCTGTCAAAATGTTTCTGTCAGCCTTTGCGAATATGACATTTCCCTTTTGTTTCCTCAAGAAATAATTCAACGTTGTGAAGTAAAAGCTCAGAGGCTTCTCCTCTGGGTTTTTACTCTTATTTAATCAGGAACCGTGACAAAGAGCTCACAGATATTTACAACCACACTGGGCGAGTAGTTTAAAGAGGAGTGAGGTTTACAAATTGACACTATAAGGCTCACGTGTGTTGGTTGGCGTTGGGCCATTTCTCAGGAGGAAGTAGCCAGGTGTTTAGTGAGATGCTTAAAGGTGGGGTAGGTCATTTTGGAGAAGCCAGCTCGAGTGCGCTAGAATTTGAAAATACACAGCCGGGAAAAATCTGCCACTTCCTTACCGAGCCCCTCCTCCAACACACACGAACACGCACATGACCAATGAGGGCACGAGATAAGTTTGTGCACAGATGGAAGGCTGACAGGCAGGTAGGCCATCCAGTTATTTTAGTCGTACTTTTTACAGTACTACGGCTTCCACAGAGGACATTTTTGTATGGATTTTTTGTCAAAGCACTTAACATATTCATTGCTATCGGGATGTTAAGAGCACTCCATGGAATATAACAAAAAGTGTATCTCGAGCTGGTTTCTCAAACTTACCTACCCTACCTTTTAAGGGCATGTTTAAAGAAGTTACGGAGAGAGCAAAGACAATTAAATCACCATACATTATTCATTATTGTCTGTTATTCGCCACAAATTATCATTATTTTCTGTTTCTTTCAACTTCCTGAGTATCAATCAGCACAACATGTTTCTTGTTGTTGTTATACATTTGAAAACCTTTGAGGAGACATTCAGTTAACTTACATCTGGAATTGACCACTATTAACTGTGATATTCAGTAATTACAGTTCTTGGAAGTAGTTCTACAGTGGCACATTTCTTTGTTTTGACTCTGTGTCCTTATATGTAGACTTTATTACGGACTGGACTGTAGATAAACTGCAACAAACCAGTGGAAATACTAATTTGCATTTTCATTCTGAAGGCGTTCCAAGGAGAGCAAACGCAGTGGCAATAGAAGATGTCACTAAAATATTTAACTTAATGATCCCTCACACTGGACTTCTCTCATTGGCTAACATGCTTAAGTGTGGGCATATACAGTATATGTGTGTGGATGAGTTTGTGTGTGTGAGAGAGCGAGAGGAATTAAATATCTTTCTCTTCCTTTAACCCTCCCTGCATGACCTAACTCTGCTATGGATCACAGAGGGATTCAAGCTGAATAAAGCAGGTTCATCATGAAAAGAACATGAGACCTCGAAACACGAATGTTCCGATTTATCGTACAATCCATTCTGGCTCTTGACTTTTATTAAGATTAAAATGATTGTGACTTCCATTACTCTAAACCTGGCAGAGTTATGCCAGAATCCTATTAATCTACATTTTAAATGATCAGGAGAACAGATGAAGGGGGTGATTAGCATTTGACTGAGGTTTAGCGTTAGCAGGAATCCCGGAGTGTCTTAAAACAGTTGGTCAATGTAAATGCAGGTGTGAGTTACACATGCTGGGGATGAATGGGGTTGTGCAGATGCCTTGCAGACATGTCACTCCAAACACTGACACTACCAGAGACAGGCTGGCGCCACTGTCTCCAGCTGGGACAAACAGGAAGAGCTGGCTGGCTCTGCCTCACTCTGAGGTGTCTCTTCCTGGTCCAGCGCCCCTTTAACCCTCTTCTCTTCAACACATACCATTACATAACTGGCTCTGCCATACCAACAACAAAGAGCAGAGCACAGCCAACACAGTTCACCACAATTTAAAATGTATTGTGTCAGCACCTGCCCGACATCCACTTTACATTGTTTAGCAATTACCAGAAGCAGTAAAACATTTTGAGGTTTAGACTATTTGCTGTGGATTTGTATGTGCATAATTTAGCATAAAATGATGGGCGGTAACAGCTGCAGGACTATGCCGTTCACTAGAAGCCATGATGATGAAACCCAGGGTGACCTGATTTATTAGTACACAAGCGAGTCACGGGAAGTATTTCCATATGGTTTTCTGGGGACTTGACTTGGGAGGCGCGGAGGCCACCCTTTCTAAAAAAAACGCACCCCAGGCCCATTTTTTGCAAGGGGGCGGAGGGTCTAAAATAAAATCAGCTGTCACTGTCTGCTTTCTGGACAGAGGTGAACACATAGTACCGGAGCTGGTCTCCAACATTGACTGGGATTTGCTTTTTGGCTTGGAAAGACCCTGCAGGCCGGGGGTGCAGTGGCCTTCGAGTGGGATTTGTACGCGCTGAGCTCATATTTTTATATTTCAATAACCTCCTTACCTGGTAGGTGACGAGCACTTTGAGAGATGTGTTTGAGTTGAGTGGGATTTTGTAAAAATATGTTAATGGATTTGGAATTGTGTTTTTATGTTAATAACTCAGCATGCAAAAAATGGAAATGCATTATAAAGTCTTCTTTTTTGAGTTTTGCAGAAAAAACATGAAAAACAGGCTCGGAACTCTTGATAGTACTCATTAACATAGTGCTCATGTTGAGTGCACTTCTACTCAAAACACAGGATACAGAGATAATGTTGGCCCTAAAATACTAAATGTATTCAGTTTTTTAAGCTTGAGGAGAGATCACATTTTTTATAACAAATTCTAAAATACATGGACTTTGGAGCTGTTTGTACCAAGGCCAGCACCTCTGGGTGTCACGTTGCTCTTCTTCCTTCGCCTCCAGGTAAGCCAAATAAGTAATAAGGTTTTTACAAAAAAGACACAAACATGAGGTTATCGATGCAAGCTATCTAAATGCTTTTGGAGAGTAAAGCTTTGACCGACCAGCTTTCCTATATATTTCACTGAGAAACACGACCCTTCATGGTTAAGTTTAAAATAGGCTTGATTTATTTTTGCTAGTACATGGCGCCTAGATTACTTCACTTTCTTGTTATGTGAGCTCTCACCCCGACCTAAGGTGTCATGAGATATCTTCAGACTGTCGAAACATTTTTTGGGATGCAATTTTTAGTTCCTACTACAATAACTTAAAATTAAACTTAACCTTAACTTTAACTTTAACTTGCTACAGGGCAAGGTTTTCCACTCCTTACGTTTCATTGCTCTAGTTAAGATTTGAACTAAAATACACACTGTATCTAAGTAAATGTAATTCTCTAATGTTAAGAGTTGTGAAATATTTTCCTTATCAGTTTCACCTGGCTGATTGGTTTACAAACATACTTACCATTCCAACAAGGCTAAAATAGATCACAGGGGACTGGTAGCTACAAATCAAATAGCAAAATAAGTATACCAATGGGAAGCAGCTAACAACGGTGCAATGCACACTGATTTTTAATATAATGTCTTTTTGCCATGAAATTAAGAAAGCATCATTAATGTGTTTCAATTTCAGATCCATGAGCCCACTATTGAGCTTCATTTTAAACACTTTTATCTTTAACTCAAAGAAGTGATCAAAAATGTTGATGTTTTGATTTGTTTCATTGTTTCTGTAATTTATTAGGTTTTCAATACATAGAAAAATGATATATAGTGATTTAAATATGTCCTTTGCTGCCAGCAATGATATTAAAGATGTGAAATAGCATCTTGTGTTGCCAGTCTGGCAGCTTTTTCTGACAATATTATTGTTATTACAATGAGTTACATATACACATGGCTTCAAGTCATGCACATTCACCACAGAGCAGAACGGAGATGTTTGTATATGCTGTAAGCCTTCAGAGTAATGGATAGTCTTATTTTGATGCTGTACTTTTTTCAATCAAAGTAGTCTGTATTCATATTTCATTTTCTTATTTACATCAGCACATTTATATCCACAAGTGAACTGAGTCGTGAATACTTAAACTTGCAAACATAGACACAAATATTTTGTCAGCAACTGCTCGGATATGGAGTCGATGGAAGTTAAATAGATGATCACACTGACACTGTCTTTTCAGCAGATTACAATACCCTGCAGGTTAGCAATAATATTAATTTGGTTCAGCCCTTTGGTTGATGCAAGTCCAGACATGAAGTCTAACTATGCCTAAGATGAAAAATGTAAATGACTGCTAAAACGACTGCCTGTATAATCGCAGATCCCTGATAATACATTTCTATGCGGATAGGTTTTGTTTTGTACACACTATGTCCTTATTGTTAAATATGAGTTCTTGACCGCGGTGATTTAAAGCCAGAATGTTTGTGTAATTTCCCTGAAGAGTATTTTGAATGACTTGCAGTACAAAGCATCTTTCCTGCATTAATGTAGTACCTTTAAAAGCATTGTTGTGGCTCCAATTTGGTTGTCCTAGTCAATATATTTACCAGTTTAAAAAAGATCACACATTTCATTCAAAATATGAATGATTTTAAATGTATAATATCCTGGAGGATACTTAAAAAGCACTACACACTAAATATAGTGCTACCACTAGTTGATACCTCACGCTACATGTGAAAAGCGTTTTACTGAACAGTTTATCGGTTCTTTGTGCCATAGCTGCTGGCAGCGCAGGTTGAACCAGGGCAGGACTTCCTGAAAGAGATATAAACCAGAGGAACCGGATTCACTCTGTGGGCTCAGAGGTCATCCCACTGACCAACTGTGAGGCCATGTACCAGCCAGCTGTTTCCAAGCAAGCAGACAGCACCATCCCCAGCAGGGTACTTTAGTTTGTGCATGGTCATGTATTGTTCTACTAAAACATGACCTGCCAGAGCTGCCTGCACTAAAAAAACATTTGCGAAAATTTGAAGCAAACTTTCTATGGTCAATCATATGAGCCTGCTTGCTATCCTGTTGTTTACTGTATAGTTTAGTCTTTAGCTGCTGTGGAGCATTCAGAGTTGCACAGAAGCTTTTGTCACTATAATGGTTGGGGTTGTCATGCAGTATTAGTGGAGGTGATGACAGTTTTGCAGCTGGGGAAAGGGGTCAGTAGTCTATGCTATACATAGAGGGGAAACATAAGATGGGGGAAATATATAGAGGTTCTCTAAAACATTAATTATAGTGGGCTTTACTTTTAAATGGTTCTCTCAATTCCTAGAAACTATTACAAGAACAGCTTATTATGAGTTTCTGCCTGTGAGAGCGCAAGCCGCACACATTAGCATTAGCTACACCGTGTTTGAAGGCGGTGGGACTGCACTGCAGAACAGTCCTATTAAGTATCGGTTTGATTTCAGCTCATGTTGAAGTGGCAGCTAATGATATTTCCTGCTTCATTAGGTCATGGAAGAGTCGGAGGTCTGTTCTCTGCCTGGGGGACTTGCCAGTGTGAGGAAACAATTTGAGACCCAGGAAACTGCAACATCACACAATGTAACCCAATTCCATTTTCATCACAGAACTGTGCAGGTACACATGTTGAACACAGTATATCCAATGATGAGGCTGAGAGCATGAAAGAGATGATGTGGAGGTCAAATGGCAGTGAATTGAGCATGTTACCATTAGCATGAGAATTGCATGAATGCATGAGGAGCTTGAATATTAAAATCAAGGCCCTCATTACATCTTATTGCACCACTTCCAAAACGTTTATAAAAGCTTTTATTGAAACTTGCAGGGCTATTTAATAACACTTATAATGTAGCTATAGATAGAAACTTTCCTAGGCAGTGGAAAATAATCGTATTTCTTATTCTTCTATGGTACAATGTGAGTGAACGGTTTGACACATTCTTTGTTATTTTGCCTCCATCTGTGATAATTCATTTCCAACTGCAGTGAGCAATCTGGTCTTGCATCTTCTCTGCATTGTATTGAGTGTACTATTAAGCTTTAGCTAATGGAGTAAATTGGAGTGGAGTAAACACATCTGACGCAAGGGGGGCAATATGTTGACGCAAGACTGAACAATTTATCCCTGTGTTTGTGTATTATGCACACATTTTTGCTGTGTTTGACAACCACTTTCCTCATCTTCACAGGAAATGGCCAACTCTGAGGTCACAATGTCAAACAGCAGCAGGCATGTCGTCCAAGGCAGCCAGCAGCTACATTTCAACGAAGGAGCCACGGTATTGAACGTTCTGTGTTACTGCAGGCAGGGCCACAGGGCTTTGCTAAGAGCTCAACACTTGAATTGCTTTGATCGCCAAAAACTGTAAATGATTGCAATCAATCACTTGTGTGCTATTAGTGATTGTTTGGTAGTCTCTTATAGTTTAGGCAGAGGTAAAACATGACATGTAGTTATTTATAGGCAAATGATTAGTGGAATTGCTGTAGTTGGGTTTTTGATGATCAATATATTTTCTCACATTTCTCTTTAAATATTTTTAGGTGTCTTACAGCGACAGTAACTTGGAATCCAGTTTTGAAAACCATCACGATGAAACAGGTAGGGTGTTGTTTTGATATTTGTATTCTCTCTCGTATACACTGTCATTGACGGACTAATTTAAGCCCTGCCTATATTCTTGTGACTGTGCTGACTTTTAGAAGAGGAGGTTCCCAGGTACACTACTAAAGAACTGAGGGATCACTTTGAAAAATCAATCGAAGTGGCTGCGGTACAAAAACAAATTAAGGTAAGCGTTTCCATTTCATTTGAATTAGGCTAAAGTATTGAAAATGTGAAAGCTCAGAATATTTAACTCAGTTTAAGTAGAATAAAATACATATAAGGTATCTTAATAATTAAAGATTTTAGTTTGGTTTGATATGAAAACACCTTAATGTACTGATGGTAACAGTTAGTGTGGTCAAAGGGGAAGTCTATGATTCCTTAAAAGGATTTTTCAAATTTGAACTCATCACCCAAACAAATAAACACATCCCATCAGTGCTCCAACAGAACGTTAACATGCGCAAGATTTACCCCCTCTTGTATTCACTGACTTTCTCTTTATACATCCATGGCCTTGAGTAAGGATCTGTGGTTCAGTCTGAACAACTTTTCTATTTATAGAGCCAGGGTGTATGTGATTTGAATTGCAGCTTCTACCTTTAAATAGTACGGCAAACATCCCTTAAGAACTTTCTCAAGAACTACAGAAACAAAAGAACAACTTGCATACATTGGTCACCTAAAATTCAAAACAGTAACGCTGGATCACATACATGCATTGTTTCTGGTTAATCCCTTGTGGATGTCCAAGGTGAATTTGAATCCAGTGTTTCTTTATAGGTATACAAACACACCAAATGTCTTAATATGTGCAATCCATACTAGTTTTTGACTTTGTGTCAATCTTTAGGATTATAACTTTAACTCATCGTAGTGATGTATTGATTGTATGACTGTAAAGAGCATAATAAGAAATAAAGTTTTTCTTTCTGAACACAGTACCATTAACTTTGATAGTATTATTCATGTTTTATGATCTACATTTTACACTCAAAGTGCTACAACATGTTGACATATAAAGCACATAAAACCCTTTTAGGGGGTAACTTGATTGATATTCTTAGTTATTCATTCTCAAATACCATTTTTGTTCCTTAAAAAGATTGGACGTGATATCAATCGATCTAAGTGGTCCTCAAATGTGACTCAAAACAACTACGTGACTAGTGAGGTTTATGGAGCATCTGCTACTGAAGCAGCAGAAGACACATCAGCTGAAGTGATGGATTATGATTATGATTATGAGGACTTTCCGCCCCCACCTGCTGAGGATTCTGACTATCTTCCACCCCCACCTCCCGACTTACTAGAAATGCCATCAGACAATGAAAATATTCCAGCGTGCTACTACTCACCAGAGCCTCCAGAACCAGCAAACCCTTCCAAATACCCGATCAACAAGGACGCTTATATCAAGCAGAGGAGTAATTATGAGCTGAAACGTCTTTACAAACACATTCATCCTGAGGTTCGTAAGAATATAGAGATGGAATATAACAGTGATTACAATGAAACTGAGTACAAACAGTTAGGGAACCAAGAGTACATGTACGAAGATGATGATGGTAGTCCCGATGATATCTACGATGAAGAATACACAGACTGGGAAGAGATTCTCCCCGGGGAGGTACAGGCGATGAGATGGAAGTTTGAAAATAAGCCACTGGACACAATTAAAGATTTAACTTCTGATGAGGTTGAGGACACCAACAAAATAACTGAACAGGAAATGATTCTTGGAAAAGATGTGAGACGTACAGCTTGGATGTTTGAGACAAAGCCAATAGATGAACTGAGTATACCCAATATGAACTCTGCAGAACATAAAAACAAATTCAACAAATTTGAAAAAGGAGATGTCCGTGCTGCAGCGTGGTTGTTTGAAACCCAGAAAATGGACTCTCTAAATAAAAAGCAGAAAGAGGAGGATTTAACAAAAGAGGTTGTGTTTACAGAGGAGGATGGAAACGCTACCATTTACATGATTGACAATAAGTACATGGAAAGCCTTGGCCACACTGAGACCATTGACGAGAGCCACCTGTTGAGTCTGAGGTCGGTGTTGGAGGAAATTCATGAAGAAGTAAAAACTGTCACTAGCACTTTTGACACTCAGTTTAAATGCATCATTATGGGACAATCAAGCCAAATGCTGGAGATTAAGTCTGTGCGTAAAATTGAAAGTGTATTGGAGAACTCAATTGCCTCACGTTGGCTTTTTGATACACAACCGCTGGACATGACAAACAGAGAATATACATCTTTGAAACTTGTGTGTAGTCTTTCCATGGAGGACAGCAATAAGGGAGACTGGGGCAGGTGGTTGTTTGAGATAAAGACATTAGATTCCCTCAATGATTGGGAAAGCTCAAAAATGGAAAACAAAGAGATATCTGGAGCTGATGTGCGCAAACACTGCTTAGTGTTTGAAACACAGCCAATGGATTCTCTGAAAGATGACTCCAATGCAAGACCCCACTCTATTGAAGACGTTATCGGGGGCAATGTTAGATCTGCAAGGCACTTTTTTGAAAACAGCCCTAGAGCAGAGAGGAGAGCTCTCACTGAGGTAGGAAGACTTCAAAAGGCAGCAGTAAATGAAGAAATGAAAGGAGATGTGAGACACCAAAAGTGGCGCTTTGAGAGTCAACCTCTGGAGCACATAAGAGAGGGGAGGAAAGAGGTTACTCGCACTGTAAATGTTAAAGATGAACTCACACAGGAGGATGGTACAAGCTGCAGGGCAGATGTTCGCAAGAACTGCTGGGTATTTGAGACCCAGCCAATGGATACTTTAAAAGACGATTCAAATAGTCAGCCCCTGGCAAAAGAGGACATTATTGCAGGTAACGTGAGATCAGCCAGACATTATTTTGAAACTAATCCAACTGAGGAGTTGAAGGAGCTTGCAGAGGTGGGCAAACTACAAAAAACAGTAGCACAAATGGAGGAGAGGGGTGATGTCAGACATCAGAAATGGCGATTTGAAAGCCAACCTCTAGAGCAGATCAGAGAGGAGAAGAAGGATGTCACCCGAACAATTGATCTGGAAGAAATTGACAGAGTTGACGTCTCAAACTACAAACAGATTTTTGAGAGAACGGATCTAACCCAAAGTGATATGTCTCAAAAGATTCTTATTGAGGGTGTAACATCTGGTTCTGTGAAATCAAATAAGAACCTGTTTGAGTCTAATTCGCTGTATGCCATGCAAGACAGCACAGGGCACTTCCATGAGGTGAAAACAGTACGACGTGAAGAGGTTGTTAAAGGAGATGTAACAACGTGCAAGTGGATGTTTGAAACCAGACCAATTGACCAGTTTAGTGAAAGCATTGAAAAATACCAAGTTATCAAGGGCATATCCAAACAAGAAAAAGAGACTGGTGATGTGAAAACAGCAAAGTGGTTGTTTGAAACACAGCCTCTCGATGCTATTAAGTATTTCAGCAATGTTGAAGATGAAGAAGTTATGGAAACAAGTAGGAATCTTGATGTCATGAAGGGTGATGTGAAAACCTGCAAGTGGCTATTTGAGACTAAACCAATGGACATCCTGTATGATAAAGCAGAGTTAAAGGATGAACATGAATCTGAACAAATGCAAAAAGGTGATGTCAAAACATGCACTTGGCTTTTTGAGACTCAAGCACTTGATTCTATCCATGATGAGACACAAACCATTTTGAAAACATGCACTGTCAATCAAGAGGACATTACAGGAAAGGATGTAAGAACTGCTTGTTTCCTCTTCGAGACGGAGAAACTGGAGAACCTCTCTGGGGAGGAGACAGGCTCTTTTAAACGCGTTACAGAGATAGACATTGGTTCTGGAGACGTCTCTGGGAAGAAGTACATTTTTGAAAACCAAACATCAGATATCATGACTTCTACATCTGAAGAAGCATTGCAAAAACTCAAGAGAGTTCAGACTGAAGACATACAAAAAGGAAACGTAGTGAACTGCAAATGGCTCTTTGAAAACCAGTCAATAGATACGATACATGATAGCCAAGAGGAATTTATGAGCACTCGCACAGTGAATGATGTACAAGGTGGTGATGTAGATAAGGGGCGATTCATTTTTGAGACCTACTCTTTAGATGAAATTCAGGAAACGGACACAGAGCTGACGAAAATGCGCAAAGTTGTCCGAGATAAAGATGAAAAGGGCGATGTGAGAAATTACACAATGATGTTCGAAAATCAGCCCCTTTATGCTATTCAGGACAAAGAGGGACTTTACCACGAAGTCACGACTGTCACAAGCGAAGAGGTAACACGGGGAGATGTCGTTGGAACTCGCTGGAAGTTTGAAACCAAGCCCCTTGACGCTATCAAAGACACAGATGAGGTTTATATCATTAAATCAGTCACACATCAGGATGTGCAAAAAGGAGACGTCACTTCTGCAAAGTGGAAATTTGAGACACAACCTCTTGACAGGTTTGCTGAAGAAAATAAGATTTGTATCAAAACCGTGGATGATATTCAGGGAGGCAATGTTAGGATGAACAAAGATCGTTTTGAGTCTGATACACTGAGCCAGGAATCTGTAAGAACAGTTAATGTGAGTGAAATAAAAAAAGGTGACGTTAGGTCTGCGAAATGGAGATTTGAAACACAGTCCATAGACAAAATAAAAAGCATGAGCTCTGAAAATTTGATTGAAACTGTTAAAAAAGAAGATGTTGAAAAGGGAGATGTAAAACATTCAGTCTGGCTCTTTGAGGAAAATCCTCTTGACCACATCAAAGAGGTAGATGAGAACGAAGCTACAACCGTTGTATCACAAGAGGAGATTTCCAAAGCGGATGTAAAGACAGCAACATGGCTTTTTGAAACAACACCATTTGATGACTTCAATGAGACAAAAATGGAGAAGAGTGAAATCCTGGGCAAGAGTGTCAAGGGAACTCTTGAGGAACTTTATAGTCAGCAAATGGTGAAGTCGAAGGGAGTACTTATTGAAGCTGATGAAATCGGAGACGTTAGGATGGCTAAATACCAGCTAATGAATAAGCAGGCCCCCGAAATTCAACGAGAGGATGTAATCAGGGGAGATCTGCAGACTATTATGATGAACTTGCTCAACAGACAAGAAAGGCAGGAGCAGCAAATAACTATAGATTCAGAAGAGAAGGGTAATATCAGTTCTACGGTGAATCAACTATTCAACCAAGAGAGAGACAGCAGTATTGAAAGAGAGGAGATATTACGAGGTGACATCCGGGAAGCCATTAAAAACCTTTTTGATGAGAACGGTACAGCAAAACATGGAATACTCATCCAGGAAGACGAGAAAGGAGATGTGCAGATGACCTTATACTCCCTTCTTAATAAACAAGAAAACTTTAATGTTGAAAAAGAGGGCATTGTAAGAGGGGATATAAAGAGTGCTCTTCAAAACCTGTCCAGCTCAGACAAGACAGATCAGGCAGTTAAGATACAGGTAGATGAAGCTGAAAAGGGAAATGTCAACTTTTACTCCACATGCATTGAATCTGGGGCTCTTGACTATCTTAAACAGCTCCACCTTGGAGCTGATGAGACTCGGTCTGACGGAGCACAAAAAGAGGTGATCCTTGGAGGCGACATAAAAGGGACCAAACTCATCCTCGGACGAAATCAAATGCAAATTGAACGTACGGTAGAGGATGTTGTACCTGGTGATGTTCACAACACAGTGAAAGTTTTTATGTCAGAGCCAACCCTCTCATTGGAAAACATCCAAAGGGAGGAGATAGTCAAAGGAGATTTAAGAGCTGTTTTGAATTCATTGTCTGAATCAGCTAATCAGACAGTTGTTGTAGAAAAAGAGGAGGTGGTGAAAGGCAACATACCTAAAACCATGCGATGCCTGAAGAAGGCCCAAACAAGGTACAAGGAAGTAGAGAAAGAGAAGCCAGACATCATACCAGGAAATATCAGAGGGGCTCTAAGATCTCTTGAGAAATCCTCGACAACAAGAGTTGAAGCTGTTGTCGAGGATTTAGTTTCTGGAGATGTGAGGGCCACACTCAAATCTCTAGAGTTGGCAAATAAAGCGGTCAAGGAAGTTGAAAAGGAAGAAATAGTGAGGGGCGATATTCGCACAACAATGCAAAGTCTGCACGATGCCTCCAGTGAGAAGAAGATGTGTCAACAAGGAATAGACGTGCAGGGAGATGTCAGAGGAACAATCCAGCTCTTAATGGAGCCTCCACCTTCACCAAGAATGGAAAGGAGTTCAAGCCTTGAGCGTGACTTTAAGGGTGATGTGAAGATGTCCATTAAGTCATTATATGAGACGCAGGACCAATCCCAGTTTGAGAAAGAAGATGTGATAAAGGGTGATGTTAAAGGCACTATTAAGTCTCTGATGGAATCAGCACAGCGTGAATCTCCCAAAGTCAGACTTGGATCATACAGGAGAGTTCGAGTAAAACAGAGCCCTCCAGTTACAAATCTAAATGCTGATGCACAGAGGAACATACAAAAGATTAAAACGGCCAATTCATTTGAGACATCAATGGGAAATCAATCCATCTCTAATGAAACTAAAATTGTAAAAACAACGTCAAGAACAGTGGAGCAGTCTGCTCAGCAATCAACTACTGTGGTGGAGCATAAAACTATCACCCAAAACCACGGCATCAAAACATTAAAGACAGAGTTCCGTAATCTAAAGTCAAAGGGAAAGGGAATGAAAAAACATGAAAAAACCAGTGTAAAGACAGCAGATTTCACCCTAAAGCCAGAATTGCCAGAGCCCGATCTGTCTCTCCCACCTCCACCTCCATCAGTGGCAGACTCTGACCTTCCTCCTCCTCCCCCCTCACTCGATTCTGACATTGATCACCTTCCTCCTCCACCACCACCAGTCACCAGTGAGCAGGACTTTCTCCCACCACCTCCATCTCAACAAGAACTGGAGAGCATCCCAGCACAGGAAATGTATCCTTCACCAGCAACAGCAAAAAAGATGACGGTCAAAAAAGTGAAAGTTCCCATTTTACACCAAGTCCAGAAGGTAGAAGCAAAAGTGGAATTCAGTAAAACGAAACAGGTGGAGGACATCACATCTGAAACAAGAACCTCAAAAACGGTTTCGTGTGAAATCCCTCAATTGCCTGAGTCACCACAACCACTGAAGAAAGTTTACATATCTCCTGTGAAGTTCACCCCTCCACCCTCCCCTCCGCCTTCCATGAAAGGGAAAATTAGTAAATTTAACACTCCATTGATAAAAGCAGAAGGAAAGTTCCGTATGATGGTGGATGAAAACACCCCTCCAACCACTCCAACACCCACTTACATACATGACTCATTTACTGCTGCTCTTGAAATGCTTTCCTCAAGCGATAGGGGACAGTCAAATAAAAACACATCAGAAATCACGCAGGAAAGAGCTGAAATGGCTGCATTGAGTTTTAATTCAGACTCCCTATCATGTGATTTGTCCAAGAACATCGTTGTCAAAAATACCACCCAGAGTAATGTCAGTGCTAGCCATGAACAAATGATCTCAGATTCAACAGTTGTTTCCTCTGCCACACAGCAAATGTTCTCTAATGAGTCTTCTAAGGTTGTCTCTGTTCAAAAGACCTCATCTGTCTCAGCTGTTAGACAACAGATGCATACTACTACTACACAGAAAACTGTTTCCTCCAAGCAGTCTGTTCAATCTGTCATGGCTGACACAGTCCAGACCTCGGTCACTGATTTCGCAACAATTGAAAACATGGTGGCTGATGGAAGGAAAGATTCTAAAAATCAGAAAACAAAAAGCTCCAAAAGATCAGAAGATCAAAGTGAACATGTAATCCATTCTGACAAAATTGAAACAATGGAGAACGAAAATCTAAGCAAATCCCCATCTGAGAAAAAAGTCAAAAATGAAAAGGAGTCCAAATCACCACTACGGGATAAAAAGAAGAAAACTGATCATTCTCCTACCAAGAGCCAAGACAGCGTTTCTGATGAGCCAATGCAAACAGAAAAGGCAGCTCCCAATACAAATGGAAAAGCAGGAAAAGAAAATCAAAAGGTTAAAAAGAACAAGCAAGAAAAGCAAGTAGAGTCAAGAAAGTCCAGTGAAAGTGAGAAACAGAGTGTTTCACAAGATGTCAAGGTGGAAGTAAAGAAAGCTACTGAGGTGAAAGTGATCGTTGAACCTAAGGAAGTAAAGACAGAGTTAAAGCAAGTGACTAAGAAAGGTACTTCCCCTCCTGCTGCTGCCTCTACGCCAGCAGCTTCCTCCATACCTGTTGTTACTGTAAGCTTAACAGACAACAAACCAGAAACTCCAACTCCAGTTAAAAAGAAAAAGAAGTCCAAAAAGTCAAAAAGCAGTGCACAGCAAAATCAAGGTAAAGAGATATCCACAGAAACAAATGCAGCTGTTATAGAATCCAACACGGTAACATCCTCCCAAACTCAGGAAACAGTTGCAGTTTCCCAAACTCATACAATTGTAAAAGAAGAGCAAATTCAAGTCATTACCGCAGAAAGTAAAGACATTCAGAATTCTAAGCAGCAGAAAGCAGTTCAAAAGCAAGTGAAGGGATCTCAAAAAAAGAAAGAAGTGACAGTTATTCAGCAGAGCACAGTGGAACCACTTGAAGAAAGTAGGGCTGTCCCAATTACTGTGACAGGCGAGAAAAAGGAACTGGTAAAGTCTGAAGCAGGGAAAACTGAGGAATCCCAGAGGCTGGAGGTCCAAGCGTTACTCTTTCTCATCACAGAGATACAAAGAGTTTCAAAAAAGACTGATTGTGAATCTGTGAAGATTCTGCTCAATACAGTTCCAGATTGGCTCATGAGTTGGGAAGCAAAGCTTGAACTGGAGGGAGCTGTGGTGGAAAGTGATGTGCAACAAAACAAAGAAATTCTTTCACATCTGAGGAAACTAGCAGAGGCCAAACTAATGCAGCTAGAAGATAACGAGACAATGGAGAAACATGAGTGTGAGCCAGTTTCTGAGAAATCTGTTTCTGGTGGGGTAACGCAAAAAAAATCCAAGATCAGTATTGGTTCTGCCAAAATTGAGAAACAAACAAAGAAAAAGAAGTCCACTGAAAGACGGAAAGAGGAAACTGGTCAGTGCAAGTCTGTTGACCTTCGGGCTCCCTCACCTTTACTCAGGATGCGCTCTCCCTCACCAACGTTTATCACCATCGAATCCACACGAAGAACTGACTCACCCCTGAGAATGAGTCCATCGCCCAAAATGCACAGGGCACCCACACCTCCCACGCCTCCGCCACGTAGGTGTGACACGCCAACATCACGCCTTACAAGAATAACACCATCTCCGACTTTTGACAGAGCAGAAAATTTGGCACGACTAAAAGACACAACAGCCAAACTCTCACGTGGGGTTACACCACCTCCGCCACTTCCCCAACAAATCTCAGAAAAGAAGACTGAAATTGTGGAATCCCCTGCCTCATTTCATCGACAAATCAAAATTGATTCACAACTTGTGGAGGCTTCAGGGATGTCAAATGCAACAAAAAGTCTCAAAGAGAGTTTATCTGGTGAGGCTCAGCAGACTGATGTCAATTATACACATGTAAAAGAAGATGAAGCTAATATTTCAGAGGGTTTTATTGCAAATCAAACACAAAGAAAGTCTGAGTCCCACATGCTGTTGTGTCAAAATTACCCAGATCTTATTGATGCGTCGGATATGTCAGAGTCATCTGTATCTGTCAAAGAAAAGAGAGAGTTTTTTGAAGAAACTCAAAAGGCTGAAATTAATAAGACCTATACACGAAAGGAGCCTATTGCTATCCCTGAAAGACTGGGCCCAGACTTGGAAGACTGTGAGGCAGAAACTAAGAACAAAGAAAAAGATGAGCTTCTCAGGGCAGACTTGTATGGTCTTGTAAACACATACGACACACCAGAAGAGAAATTATTTCTCAGAAAAGAGCTTATCCCTCTCACTGGGTGGCTTCACAATGAAACTGAAAGCACAGATTGTGGCAAAGAGAGAGTAGACATTCTGGAACAGGAAATACCAATTTTTGACATCCAGACTATTAAAAATGTTTTTGAACTGGGTGAGAAAAGTTCCTCATTCAGAGAGGAGAAAAGGGATCAGGAGGAGACTATGTCAAGCCTGAGTGAAACAACAGCAGACACTTCAAAGTGGGGAATTCATCTAGAGAGAGACTCCCGGCAGAGCACCCCCCTGCCTCCTAAGAAAACTGGGGTAGAAACTGTGCCAGCAGTACCATCAGCCTTCTCTGAAACCAAATCCTTCACAGAACATTTCTCAAATGTTGATGAGTTGGGTAACAACGTCACCGGAACAAGGACAGCTGTCACAGGGCACTCTGAGAGTGTGTCAACCCAACAAGCTCCTTTTTCCTACGCTGATGCAGTTAGAAAAAAGGCTGCAGAAGCGAAGCTAGCAGAAATCTTCGATAACGATGCTACTGACAATTTGCTGAGTAATTTCCACAAAACATGGACAGAGAGTGAATCTGTTTTCAAGAGTCTTGGCTACTCTACTTCTGCGGAGACAACATCCCAAGTTGTGTCACATCATTCGAAAATCGTCTCATCTGGTAAAGACCTATCCAGCATGAACAAACTGAAACTAATGGCATGGACTAGGGACGGACGAGTTTTCTTTGAATGTCTGTTTGTGGTGTGTTAAAAAGCATTTCTAATTACTGCATTGTATGAATTGTGAAAGTTTTCTATGAAACAAAAATATTTGGTAACAAGAATAAGAGTCTACAGCTCTGATGCTTTAGTTCAGCAGTGCTTTTAGGCTACATTTGCATTTTCATTATAAGAAATAACAATAAATTATATCTGAAGATTATGATAATGTCATAAAAACTGCCCAAGTGGAAAAGTGACAGGCTCTTTTACCAGTAACCTTCATTGAAATCTGTCCATTAGTAGTTGTAGTGACCCAATAATTGATGGACCAACCAACATCGACATCCATTGAGCCAAGCTGCTAGCCTGCCCATACAACTAAATGTTTAACAAACTCAGGATAGTTTAACAAAATTATCTTATATCACGATAACTTTCATTTTCTGAATCTTTCAAACACATGTCATGGTCTTCAATCAATGAAGTATTCATACCTGTTATGAGGTAATGATAACAAACTCCTTTATCAAAAAATACCATGACATTTAATTGTAAGGTCTGGAAAAAAACTGCACCCGATGACAGCTTATTTGTATTCCTCACTAACAATGCATTTGAGAGATGCAAAGAAATTCATGCAAGCATGTACGAATATGAGTGAAAACAATACAATCCGGAGGAGGATACACTAAACCATTCATTCTCATGGCCATTGTATATTTTCATATTGAAAAAATGAATGAGCCATATCAAGTACAACTTAAAATACAAATGCAATATATTTTACAGTTTGTATAAGTCATAAACGATTTTTCGATAAAAGGAAAGCCATAGGTGTTGCATTGTGAAGCAGCCCAAAGGAAAGCCATTCAAATGGGATTAATGAAAAAAATATAATTTGCATTTTATCTCTTTCAAACAGGTTCGAGTTCCGAAGTCAGAGCTCTGCACAGTATGTCGGAGGAGAGCTTATCCGATGGATGCTCTGATAGTGGACAAAAAAAAGTACCATAAATCATGTTTCTGCTGTGAGCACTGCAGGAATAAATTAAGGTAAATATTGCATTCATTCAAACAAATACTCACCATAGTTACAATTAAACATTCCAATACCAATCATTATGCATAAGTGTTTTAAGTGACAGTAACATGTTTAAAATAATAGAGGTTATTATTATTTTTCTAAAAGAAACAATGTTCTTTTCTCTCAAAGCTTAGGGAACTATGTCTCTCTCCATGGACACTACTACTGTCTACACCACTACAAGCAGCTCCTCAAATCCAAAGGGAACTATGATAATGGACTCGGGCAGAAACCTCCCACAGGAAATGGTGGACTTATCCCCTCAGATGAGAATCTCGAATGGAGATATTCTGTGAGCAGCGTAGCTTCAATAGACAAAACACTCAGCGGTGAAAATGCAATCACAAAATTGTACGATGAAGGCAAACCACACAGCAACAAAATATCTGTAGTTTGGCCTCCAGAGGCCGATCCCCAGAAGAAAGCCTTTAAAATAGAAGATGACATTCAGCTAAATAAACCACATTGGCCCCCTTCACACAACTCCCCCAAGTTACCCAAACAACAACACAGAAAGGCTGTTCCTAAAAGTGTCCTTTGAAATAAAATCACCCAATCTCACAGTTTAGTTAAATAAACTCAAAGAAGCACAAATAAGGAGAGGTACACAAGATGCTATGGAGAAACTGTCCTGTTGGTTCGATTAAGGAAGTGTTTTTTGAAGGTTATGCAGTTAAGTGATTTTAAAAAAGGAACAGGAAAAGTGAGGATATAGAAGGAAACTGTAAATACTTTTAAATGGAATGTTTAAGGGAAAGCAGGTTGTAACTGGAATAGTAAGTACTGGTGCGATCAAGACGGAGAAAGTATTGAAAGTGGATGTAGAAATGAAAAAGTGTATCAGGTAAACTGCTATAACAACTGTCAAGTTACTTGTAGATGTACCAGTTGATAACAATATAGCTAGGAGCAGCTTTAAGACACATTTAAAGTCTAGATCGAATAAAATAAATGTTATTGTTGCTTTATATCTAAATTATTGTGTGGAATTAAGCCCGAGTTTTAGCCCCTTAATTCAACCAAGTTGTACAATATAAATCCGCTCGGTTTCCTTGTCATCCATGTTCCCTAAAATAATTGGTTTATTGTTCAATGCACTCCATTTTTTTCCTTTGTATGCCGGTTCATGGAGATATTCCCTGTTGTATTATTCTGTCAGGTCTTTTATCTTTCAACATGTCTGAATTTGACTTTTTTTAGCACCTGGTGTGCAGACTACTAAAAGCATCTTGGAATTATTGTATTTATAATATTGAAAGTATATAATATAAACAAGTTGAATTGGTGATAATCATGTTTGTTTTGGACATTTGTATCCTATATTGAACGACAAATATTTTGGAATGAAGAATTGTATTTTTTAGATTAGACAGTTATAGCTTGCTTTGTACAAGACATATCCTGATTCTGTCATGCTGTCAGGCTGGTTCACTCACTTTATTGCTGATCCAATGGCAATACAAATATTGATTTTAATTGTCTCATGTGTCTCTTTGAAAGTCTGTTGCTCAATCTTCCAAACCAGACACAAAGAGGATGTTCTTTCACAGGTGTGTGTCAGCTTGAATTAGACTACATGGAGACAGGAGCAAGACAGCAGATCCCTTTAACACCATCAGTGTAATCTCCTTTAGAAGCTGTTCCCACCTTGGAGGGTATTTCCATGTTCAAAGCACGGGTGGGCCTGCAGCAGATAAGAAACCATTTCCAAGTAGGGAAAAAAATTGAAATTTGCCTGAAAAATAAGCAAAAAAGGCTAATGAGGGACAGTTTGAAGACAAGCAGTTGATACAGCAGCATTGGATACACACAAATCTTTAATTTAATTCTACAGTCAGTTATAAAATAAGCTTACAGTATGTCCAAATGTTGTTATACTCATCCTCTTACTGATCCTCACTGAGGACGAGCTTATACACTTTGCTAACCTGGACCACCTACAGAACTGTAGATGTTATTAATATATGTTATAGAGTTACTATTTTAAAGTAAAAAAGATTACTTGGGAATTGAGGGGACTCATACAAGATTTTGCGGTCTATATTTTCCTTATATACCTGTAACTTATTACTAAGGTAAAATGTGATCACTGCTATGTCTCCCCTCTTTTACTAGTTCCCTTGCGTTGCTTTCATGTATGTGTTCTTACATGAAATTGTGGTTATAAGAAATGTGCTTAACCAGGACTAATATCTTGTTTCTCAATTTTAACTTTCTGGCTAAATAAATACTGTATTTAAAGATTGGACAGCCCATCCGCAGTACACCCTGGGCCAATAAACAGCATGCAATAATTCTACGTTTTTGTATGTTTTCTATTTAATTTTTTTTACATTTTGTATTTTTATTTTGGCTCAAATATTATATATATATATATATATATATATATATATATATTCAGCCTGAAAAAGCCCTTTTCTCTCGGATAAACGATCATATAAATGACCACTACAAACTTGGCCCACTGTGTGAGTGGATGCTTCTCCAGATGGACAGGACATATGAGCGAAATGTGTGTCTGGTGTGAAACAGTTTGCAGGAGTTGCCTGGAAATTCTCTCACAGCGTCAACCTAGCTTGCTACTACTCTCTGCAGTCCTCAATTTCTTTCTTTAAGCGGATTGGTTAAGGATCAATCGAATTTTACTCTGATTGGTCGGCTTCGTCTCGTCAGGCGCTACGTCAGTCCAGTTGCGCTAACCATCATGTTTTCCTCCTCCTAGTCGAATAACAGTGCTTTAGGATGCTGGAGCAAAGCAGTAGCGTATCATCAGGACCAGAAGTCTGAGTGGGATGGAAACCTTGAGAGAGGTAGGAGGAAAAAGGATGCTTTATGTCTTAATGGCGTGTGGTATGCAGGTTGAGCTTCACTTATATTGCGGAATGCAGTGCAATGTGATGCTTTTACTTTTTGTTAGGTCCGCTATGAATTCCCTCGCCAAGATTTAATGATGTCCTTCCTCATTTCCGTGCGCTCATCTGCATGTTTTTGGATGTCCCGGTTATGGTGGGGCTTGGATGACTGCTTCGTGGTCACACGGTCTGGGTCTTTAGTAATGCAGGTACTTTGTCTCAATCCCTGCTGAGCACATACTGATCTCCATCCTATTTGCTAGGGCTTTCACCTCAGCACTTACGGTTGGAAATGCGCAGGTTGTCCAGGACGAAGGGTGGTGCGGCTTTGCCAAGTTACACAGTAGCATTATGAAACTTTAAACATACGTATTTATTCATTTTCATTTGTTTTTCTCCTCATTCCTCGTTTGCAGAGAGCTTGTACCTCTAACAACATGTTTTAATCACCCGTTTAAGGTCGCACTCACCAATCCGTGTGTGTGTGTGTGTGTGTGTGTGTGTGTGTGTGTGTGTGTGTGTGTGTGTGTGTGTGTGTGTGTGTGTGTGTGTGTGTGTGTGTCATTTGGATTCTTTAATATATAACGTAGCCTTGGACTAATGAATGATAACATTATATTTAAAGGGTCTATATTATCAATGTTTATAACATTTCATATTCCTATCATCATTCTCTATATTGTCAGTGTGTACATGTCATTTCTTATTCAATAATAACTGTTACTATTATTTAAGATAATTTAATGAAACTGTGAAAACCTGTTTTTTTAAATATTTATTATGGAATGCCCACTACACAAAATCACTTGTAGCAAACAATGTGATGACAAGAATCAGAATAGCTTTTAAAGTTCAAAGTGCAAAAGGAGTGAGCTCTCTCATGGAGCTGTGTTTTTTCTTGCTGCTGTTACTTGGGCATTTTAGATCAATATCTGGATCAGATGCTAAGCCCCTTCTCGTTGAACCATGTGATGGTTTCCATTACACGTCCATCTGCTCGTACAGGAAGTAACGTTAAGTGTCAGACTGCCTGTGTGATCAGAGGCTTCTCTTTGTTTATGTTGTTGGACCTTGTCCTCATACTACAACTCTGGGTCTGTACCCTGCAATTTCATTTCTGCAAGGTGTTATTAGTCTTCTATCCCTGGTTTTAGATGTTCCTTTCCTTTTTGACACACATCAGCATTTATTTAGATGATGTTCATTATACATATTGTGGATGTAGCTTGTTTTGTATGCACTGTTGTGAAACCATACGGTTAAATGTATTATATTCTTGGCATGATGTTACACAATCCATCAGTAGCTGCATTCATTTTCTTGTCCTAATATTGCCTGGATATAGGCTTGCTCATAAATTCACATGCTTCTTTCTTTCTGACGGCCCTTTCTCCTCTTTAAAAGCACAGCTTGACAATGTCTTTACTTACAAATGTGTATCCCCTGACCTATTTGAGAATGGGAATAGGCCAGTACTTATGGCAACAACTTTAATGTAACTTCTCCTCTCCTCCCTCACATTCACATAAAGAAGCCTCTCCATTAAAGCTTTACAAGAAACAATCAGAGCAGAGACCCATTAGAAGGAACTACAGTGTTATATTACAATGCATAATTATGACTGTCTATATGCCTTTTCCCTAATGGAAATTAGGTTAGATCAAATTGTTAATATATAAATAAATACAAAAGTGTTAATATGCACATTTAGTTGGATTGAAATATTCATTGAATCTATTGAAACTATGATAAACATGTCAAACACATCCAGACATTTAGATTCTAATTTACAACTGTAATATCTAAAACATGTTTGTTTTTAAAAAATAAATCTTTCCAGTTTAGACAGAACAGTTTAGACATCCCCACATTTGCACATTTAGGTAAAGTTATAAAGGACTACGCTTGTTTTGACTTCTAAGGCAGATGTTGGACTTAGGCTGCCACACCCCCATAGTCTTGATAAAATGTCTAAACTGCCAAAATAACACAAATTACATGTTTGATGGTACGTAACCTAAAGCTGTTGTAGACCTGTTGTTTCGACTGCAGCTCCCTCCAAGCTGCCATGCTCAACATTTCTACAATGGGTCATGCATGTTGACATGTTATACACATTGTATACATTTTATCAACGTGGGGGTGCTACAGTAAAACGTGTGTATTTCCATATTGCACTTTTGCCCAAGTTGTAATCCTCTTGTATGCTATAACATCCTGCCTGATGCCCAGTGAGTGGCAGACCGGAGAATATTATGACTCAAGGGTTAGTTATGACTTTTCGGATGTTCTGATTCCTTCATTGTGAATATGTTGACAACATTGCTCGTTTTATGATTTTCTTTAGTGATACTCAGTTGTAGACTGTTTTCATAATCTTCAATATAGCAGCTCATCATCTACTTGCACAAATCAATCATTTTCCTTATTGGTTCATTTATTATTTTTTGCATTTAATGTGGCACTATATAACTAGGGCTGTCAAACGATTACAATGTATAATCAGATTAATCACAGCTTAAAAATTAATTAATCAGATTAATCACCATTTGAACTATGTCCAAAATATGCCATTTCTTTATGTATATTGTTGTGGGAATGGAAAGATAAATGAAAGAAGGCGGATATATCCATTTAACATACAGTATGTATGTATATGTTTATTATAACATTGTTCTGTAGTGTGAAAATGAAAGACAGCCCACACACCTATCAATCATCAAACCTGGGGTCTTATTTCATTACATGTTGATTTCTAATCAACACGTAATGTTGTATCGATGTATAGAGATGTACTACAGCAAAAGTATTCTCCGTCGGGACTTCCTGCAACAACACCACGCCGTTATCTTGATTCTGATTGGCCAGAAGACATTATCAAAGATGTTCTATTGAGAAGACGATCACTACGTGACAAAAGTTTTCAAAACCGTTTCTAGTCTTCAGTATTTCCAGACAAGTGGCTACTGAAATCAATCTTACTCTGCTGTCTGTGCAATTTACTCCGCGCGAGTTGGCGGACTTTATTTTTGCTTACTTTAACATTTTTCATGGTGGGGCTAAGCCATTTCTTGGTATGGCTGTAGCCTACCCCAGCGTTGCCACTGGTTGGATGTATGGGGCGGGCCATTCTGCACATGCGTTAAATGCGTTAAATATTTTAACGCAATTAATTCAAAAAATTAATTACCGCCGTTAACGCGATAATTTTGACAGCATTATATATAACATTTGTGCTTTTACCTATCATTATGACGTAAATGTTGATTGCGGAATGTAATGGCTTTAAAATAATGACCCCATCAGCATTTAGATTGGTTCCCTAAGCCTTGCTTTCATTCTGCAATTATGTCTGCCCCAGGTCGCAAGCTCCTTCACAACAAAAGACATATACACTGCATCACTGAGCATTTCGCTAAGACGTTATTAATACTACTGGATGTTTGTTTTTTTGCTTTTGTTATAGCAGTGAGTTTAGGCTGTTGTCGGAATAGGGAATCTTAATCTTTTGTTGTTTCTATAGCTCTGGACAATAACCGTTACACTGAAACAGTTTTTTACAATGTGTGAAGTTTAGATTGATCTTCTCTTTATGGAAATGAACAGAGAGAACATTTGTTTTCATTTATTTAAGTTTTACAGATTGATGGAAAACAAACGCAGTGAGTGCTGTGTTGTATTTAACCCTAAATGCTAAGTTGAGGAAAGTTGAAAGCATTCTGTTTCATCCATAATGTTAGGGGATGGTGTGAAATCATTCTTAAAGGAGACATTTTGAAATTTCAGACCAAAAGTCCCAAACCCTAAATCTACTTCCAGATACGCTAACAGGGAAAACATACTAAAACAATGATTTGATGGAAGACTGTTTTACATAAATTGATCAGAATTGCTATTATCACAGTGTGGGGGCAACATTATCAGTTATCAGAGACATGTAGAGAAGTAGTTGTTCATATTGATTTTCAGATAGTGAGCACCAGGCAATGTACAAAGGCCCACAAAGCCTCTGCACTAAAAAAAACTGAAACCTTGACTTTGATTAAATGTATTATCACAACAGATTTCACATAACTGTATCAGGTTAGTTGAAAGCAGTTATATCAAGTTGAAATGCAAAATATTAGGTACATTTTATTGCTTTCAACTAACGCTTATACAATTATGTGACATGTTTCTGTTTTTTCAGTGTGCATAGTTTGTATTGTTTATTGTTTTATCATGAAATGTGGCAGTCAGAAAAATTCAAAATCGAATTGTACTTGTATGGAAGCTGGCATCACAGGTGGGGAAGGAAGAATGAAGAGATAGGCCGGAGATCGACGTATCCCTTGGCAGATATATCGCGCAGTCTGTTCTTCTTCTCTAGGTGTATAACGCAGTCTGCCGTCCGGTTATTGCCTCTTTTGAAGGCAGAGGATGAGGGGATGAATGGACGTGAAAAGGGTTTGTGTTAATAAAAAGAAAAAAGGGTGTCAAGATATGAAGGTGCAGTTTTTGATACTATCTCTAGATGCACAATGACAAATTTAAATATTGTGTACTACAGGCCACTTTCTCTTACACTCAAGAACATCCTTAGAGAGCTATCCCTTCGAGGACAATATCCCCCATGGTTCTTGAGTGATGATTAGACCACTTTAGCCTCTAATTATTAGCATTAAAACTGTGAAGCTGCCTTTCCTGTGTCTAGAAGAACCGCCATTGCAACCTCAATCCCACTTCCTTTTCACAGGACCCATTCAAACAGGCTTTCCAGTAACAAAACATTTTCATTTCGACTCAATTTATCGTCCAGTAAAATAAATTAAGTTGTCTAAATTGGATTTGAATGTTAATTGTATTGTTAAATCGTGACATACAACATACCCAATGCTTGTGTCTTATTTTTTACTCAGCAGTTATGCAACCTTCCCACAACATTTTCTCCAAAACATCAATACTGTTAGAGAAGAGTAATCTTTCATTTGAGAAATCATTGGCAAAAAAATGAAATGCACTGCATCTAAGATCAAAACTTCAAGAATTCCAAGTTACTATACCTCCCTTCAATTATATTTCCTGTATGACATGTATATATAGCATTCACCTGTTTGTAACCACATACTGTAGGTCCCAGCTTTAATCAGTGTGATCCTCCTACACACACTGTAATTACTTTTTGTATTCAATCTTTTAATGAGACTCTGGAGCAGCCTTCAAGCTGTGTTAAGTAGTCTTTTTTCTTATTAATTAGATTCCACTTACTTATGGGACTGCAGTGAGAACTATTACAATTTTGAAAAAGCATTTTTTTTGGTATAATTCTACTAATTCCATTTTGTGTTTAATGGTATTTCTCTTTGTGCTTCCATGTAGTGAACATAATTTCAACTGAAGCTGCACTTTGGAATAAGCAGAGTGAAATATCGGCTTGGTAATTTTGTTCTCGCTATATACATACATGTGTTAGCATACAGCTTTTATTGAGAGATTAGTTCAAGAAATAAAACATCATGATCAGTGGTAGGCGTTTTTCCTATTCCATGGATAGTAGAAATGCATTTCACTGCGAGGTTTCCAGGAGAAATTCCAGCCCATGACTGGTTTGTACCTTATTAGAGGAATGAGTCTGAACTACGGTCTGATGAAGTATGACTTGATTTCCCCAGTGACCAGCAGACCAAACCAGTTTTATTGCTCTGACAAAAAGGGCCCGGACACTATATAGGAGCTGTGACCCTCAGATCTAAAGCTGCTTTTGGTTCTGCTGCTGGAACGAGCCATTTTAGACACAGGCTTATACATAGAACATCTTGTCTCGTGATTTTAATGGAAATGTGTAGCAAGCATCGTTTTTTATTGAAGATGACAAAGCACTATTTATCATAATACACTCATGTAGGCTCAGGGCTTAACTGGTTAAGGCTAATACAACTAGCACAGTAATAAGTATTATTTTCATTTAAGGAGTCATTCAATCATTAATGATTTTCGACTCAGCATCTGCTGCTTTGGCTCATATCATTTGCTCATGTCTGTTTCCAGTCCAGCTGGTATAGTGAAATACTCTCTACCGTAACTGAGCTGTGTTGTAATCCTTTAACATATATTGTCTGTGAGTGATAGTCGGTCTCAGTCAGCTGAGCAACTTCTTTAATCTCAGAGCCCAGCCAAAATCGTATTTATTTTCCTGTCACTTTTATGATTCTGAATGCCTCCCAAACCGACTTTTACATCTTGACAACAAATGGCTCTCTTGGGAAAAATGGGCCAGAAACTTCACAACTTTGAAGCCATTTGTGGTCCACAATGCAACGTACAAAAGTTTGATTTTGAAACTTGAAACATCTAGTGCACACACACTGAGAATGGACTTTGCATTAAAGTAGGAGATTTAAAAAAAAAAAAGGAACCAGTACATCCTTTCAATGAGGGGGAAATAGCAAACAAGAACATTTAAGTAGGTCATTTATTTTCTAGAAAAAATACGTCAGACAAATTATTGTTCAACGAAGAGATTTTTTAAACATGTCTGGCAGGGACCATTCATCATACTCTAGTTGTCATGCACAGATGGTGTAAGATTTAAAAAATGTGTCTCCGAAGGTAAAAAGCTGGCATTGAATCTAACCCTGGGTTCTTCAAAATATATCGACCTTCTTGAGGGGTTTTCTATCCCAAATATACATATAATGCAACTATGTATATTAATATACATTTTGACATCAGTGTTTGCAGTCGGTATGTGTCGATAATTACAAAATAAACTTTTAGCCCCACTGAGTATATTTGTGAGGTCCATTTTGAGCTAGTTGGGTTAGTTTACCAGTTGGTTTCTATCCGTTTTATCAGAAAGAGGCAGCGCTTCATCTGATGAGGTGTGTGATTTTGTTAAGTCAGTATCTTGTACTTTTTGCCAGCAGGACACAGTCACTCTGAGTCTTTGAGGGTCCCCTCCTTAAAACTCCCACTGATGTCAAAATGCTGAGTAGCAATATGCTGCACTCGGGTCAGCCAGCCAGTTAAAGACTTTTAGTTATTACATCATCACTGCTCATCCTGATCCCACAAGCTTTGATTTAGCTTGGTCGATTTTATAGAGCAAAATCTTTTTTAGGCAAATAATACATTTACGGACAATTGTTTTATTTACTAATGACAAATATCAGGTGCCAGGTTCTCAAATATGGGAATATACAAAAGTATAGGGTATAATTTAGCAGAAAATATAAAATCACCTTACCAAGAGAGTTCCACATAAACATACCTGCAGGATGTTTCATCTGTTTTGTTCCCACACAGGAACACCGTCCCTCGGTCCCTGTTGTTAACTTCATTGTATTTTAATAGTTTGATGAACAGAATTTACCTTTCATTCAAGAAATTCAACAGAAAATCTCTGCATTGGCTTTTTACTGCTGTCACAGCTTTGTCCTATTGCCAAAGGGCAAGCACAAACAAGCTAATTGCACATTATTATTTTTTCATTTATGAGGTCAGGCACCATATGAGCTGTGCTTGTATAACAGCCTCTTTCATAACATAATGCGGGGCTAGAGAGAAGACAATAAAATGTTTACCTTTCTTTATTCCTGCAACGATAAGGAAAATGTGAGACTGGCCATCTGGGAAGACAAAAAGTGTTAACATCTCAAATGTGAGAAACACAGGTGCTTCCAATGTAAAGCCTGTGCATATTTACTGTATAAGCAAGTTGCACAATGGAGAGCAAAAGACAAATTGTAACGACATGTCCCGCATAATGCAGACACAACACAACAACAGCAAAATGGACTTATCTAACTACACATAAAGATAGCTGTGAGAGGTGGAACATGCACAAATCAGCATATTGTTTATTTGAGGTGACAAATATCTGTTGGGTTCTTCTTCAATATGTTTAAAAAAACATGCTTTGGCATTGTGTAAGAGCAAGTATTTGTATATACATATTTATAGATGGGACCAAAATAGGAAACAGAGAAAACAAGTCAGACCATAAGAGCACAGAGGAGAGCCTGTCAGAGGGGAATACCAGTGTTCTAATGGTTGTAAAACATTGATTCATTTTCTTGCATATGTGCTTGAGTGTGCTGTGTGTCAGTCTATATAATGACATTAGTGTCAACATCATCAAACCAAGCCTTGATGAAGTGGCCTGCCTTCTTCTGCCTTTGATCTCAGCGCTGTTCCTCTCTCTCTGGGGCACCGAGCATCAGGACAGCCTGCAAAGGTGACACTGCTCAGCCCCTTGCAAAAAGAAATGCACAGCCTGCCTGAAATTGATATAACTTAAAATCCCTAGCCACTCACTGGAGTGGAGCCTAATCTAAATCAAACTATCCAAAAACTTATGGAGACATTCAGACAAGGGAACCGGAAGTCCTGAAATGCTAACACATTCCCGGGTTTTTCGGACTCCTGCAGTACTCAACATGAATATAAAAAGGGTGTGAGGCATAATGATTTAAAGAAAATCCAAGGTATACAGTACAATCATTCAAATATAAAGACGACTGTAGAAAAAGCTTAACTCGTGCAGAGCTCTGTTGAATTTGTGTTGGTTGATTTTGTGTTTCTTGTTATTTATTTGGATTTCTTAGGCTACAAAAACAACAATTATCATTATCCTTGCATAACTCACGCCACTACCACAAGGCTAAAGACTTGTCTTTGAGTTGATGCCGTTTAGAAATCTCACTGAGCCACAATTCAGATTTTTGTTGGAGTGGATGATGGTCCTGAATCCTTATATCCAAACACTCTGGAGCTGTAACTGCAGAGGCTCCTTGAAAAGGGAATCTTGAATTAAACAGAAACATTTTTGCAGAAGGAATCAAGGAAATCCAACCTATTCCCCAAAGCATTCCTCATGAACACTTGTTATTCTGACGTGCCTAAAAAGAACTCTAGGGAAGATGGTATTGGACTGTTATTCTCCATAAAAAAATTCTCACCTTATCAACTTAATCGTAGATGATGCTTTGCTTTTTTGCCATGTAATGACACCTTTTGGTTTTTCAAGAACATGATCATTTGATCTGTGGCAGGGGAGAGAAAAGGTTGCAACTTGGTACGCAAACATCTGTTCAGTGATATGTTAGAGGGGAGAGATCTCCAGTTAGACACACTTAATGAGAAAATTTGATTGAAATCAACTGAGACAGGGGATGCTATTGATCTGGTGCAGGGGATACAGAACGGTATTGTCATGTGTCTGAGAAAAAATGATGATGTCCTTCTCTCGCTTGTTGAAGCTCCTCTGTGAAAGGCATCAGTACATTTAATGGAAACTGGTATCTTGTGTTTTTACTTCTTGGTGGTGTAATCATCAGTCAACCGGTAATTGTTTGAAATAATTATGATTAAGAAACAGAAGCACTGAACAAGATTTTAATTAGAGGTGATGGTGGCAATTGACAGAGGAAGATAAATGGACCTGGTTTTAATCTGTCTTTTTGCAACGGGCTAATATCAACACAAGACTAAAGAGCTTGTCTTGAAGGCTATTGAAAGTGGAATTGGGGTACATTTGGCAGGACTTAATGGATCGAAGCAGTGAGAATAAGGGAGCGTTGGGCTTTTTTCTAGCTTAAGGGAGCTCTAGTTCAATGAAAATATATTTTTGAAACAGGATCTTTTTGGAGAAAAATCCAGTTTTGCAGCTTTCATTGCGATTGCTTTCCCAGCCATGGGGTGTTGTGTAAAAAGCCATTCCTATGGGCCAGTCTTTTACTGCAGGCAGCAGAAAAATAACTTTGTCAGATCAAATAATTATTCATAAATAACAGTCTGAAAGAAACATGCCGTCCAAGACCACTTGGGGTAAATTACATTAAAAGCTTTTCAACACAGATAAAAATAAAACGGTCCGCATTCATACCAGGAAAACATAATTGGTTACTTTAAACTGCCTTTTAAAATGGTCATTTAGAGCTGCCTAATGCATCTCTGTGTGGGAAAGTATAGTTGACAACATTGTGACTCTTCTCAGAATCATTCAGGTTAAGG
>NW_011349522.1:82553-115053 GCF_000735185.1 Notothenia coriiceps | reverse complement strand
CCAGTAATGACAAACAGATGAGAATGCTGCGTGGGGTCTGGGTGCCGTGTTGGCGGGACGTTGCGGGGCTTGCTGCTCCGCCCTGTGGGGCTCGAGGAGCGGACAGTGTGAGCTGGATTACTGGTGTGGTTTCCTGGTTGCTGAGTGGAGTCTGCGAGACAGCGAGACACCACGGTGAGCACACACACACACTCACAGCCTGAGCTCCGAGTGTGTGTGTGTGTGTGTGTGTGTGTGTGTGTGTGTGTGTGTGTGTGTGTGTGTGTGTGTGTGTGTGTGTGTGTGTGTGTGTACGGAGCTCCGCGGCTGAGAAAAGATAAGGCTGAGTGAGTGTATGTAAGTGCGGAGCTCTGCGGATTGGACCAATTGGTCCATTTGGACTTTGTTACGTCAATAGGACCCGGAAGGAAAAATTGGAAAAGGAAAAATCTCCAACGAGGCGTTCTGGGGCAGCATAGACACGTCTTTTCTGTGTTAGAGTTTTACTCGCTACACGGTGTACTTTGAGGGTTTGTGACTCTGCAGACCATTTACATGCAGAAAAGGCTACATAACACACAAGGGAAGGGTAATAACCCGAAAAGCATGACATGGGACCTTTAAAGAAGGTAAGAAGATGGATTAAGAGCTTTAGATATTTGGGAATTTTAGTGGGTGGGAAAGCTGGGGGGCCACTTTTTTTGCTGACACATAATTATAGTTTTAATAAATTTAAGTCAAGCTTAGTTACATGTGATGGTAGCTAGTTAGTGCCTGTGTGTCTTAGCAACCAGCTTGTATTACAACTCTTAAGTACCAGTTCTATATACTTTTAAACAATTAAAAATGCAAAATCAACTACATTTATTGAAATACCAATCTTTATTTTCGGTGCCTCTTCTTCTTTTAAATTAAACTTTCAAACGTGAGGTATTGAAATACAGTAATAGTATTGTTTATCTAAAAAGACTGAGCCAGTCCTTACAGTTAGCTTAATATTTCTTATTGTCTAAAGCAGTGGTTTTCAAACTGTCGGGCACGACCCCTGGTGGGTCGCGGAGGTACTGCAGGGGGGGCGCGGGAAGATCTTTTTATTTTATTATTTTCTTCTTTTAGCTTTGTGAAGCACCTTGAGATGACGTTGTTTTTAAAGTGTGCTATATAAATCAAATGTATTATTATTATTCTCATTGGTCAGAGAGCTGTGGGCATAATGCTGCCTTTTGCAACATCCTATTGTGTGAGATAGGCTTTTCTTGCTGCCATCAAAACGAGATACAGATCAAAGCTGAACATTGAGAATGAACTGAGAGTGGCAGTCTCAAAACAACAGCCCCGGTTTGAGAAGACCTGCAAGGGAAAGCAAGCACAGTCATTGATAGGCTATGTGTGGAATAGGATTGGTAGAGTGATGTGATCGTTTGCAACCTGCAGTAGAAAGTAGTTCATTAATATATTTTCCTTAAAGAAATTTGAATTTAAAAATCTACTACTCAGGGAAGAAGGCCTGCTAGTTTGAATTAGGCCAAATTAATTCACAGTATCTATTACAAGCACTTTTGTTAGTGAGTAATCCATTATAAAATATACAATTATAGTTTGATCTTTGTATCTTATTATTATTATTAGTAGAGAAAATGTAATGTTTTTACAACAATATACAATTAATCCTACCAATATAGATGGGAACCGGGTTGGGGGGTCCCGAAAATATTTCCAATTACCCAAGGGGGGCCCGACTGAAAAAGTTTGGGAACCACTGTTGTAGGAAGAACATCAGCAGGCTAGTCAACACTATATCCTTGTCTGTTTGTACCTAGCAGCCATCTTGTGGTGAAATAGAGTTACTACAACATTAATGGTTGGTGCACATTATGGCAGACAATGAATTACAAAGGATTCATTTAAGTCTTCAATTTCCTGCTCAATTATTTCCAGGGTGATGAGGTGCTGAATCATTTCCTGCATACTTTATACTGAATGCAAAGAGACAAATTATTTTTAAAGTGTTTAACAAGAGAGACACAAACTGTCTTTCTTCTTGCTGTGTCATAATCACTCTGACAGTTACCATTGCCCTGAACATAAAGACCCTTTTGTTCTCGCAACATAACACCGACCAATAAGAGGCAGGTTTGAGGCGAGCTGGAATGTTTTTCTTTCAGTTGCAGGGCGGGGAAATCTGCATATATATATCAACTCTGTAATATGTCATGCCTGTTGCTCCTGCAATCCGATGCAAATAAGCCACTTGCATAAAGCCGAGTAGCTTGCTGAAACGTAATGCATGCGCTGTAAGCCCCACAGAGTGTAATGTTCCTCCATATCCCTAATGATGTCAAAGACATACTGGCAGCGTGCTCTGAGAAGGACTATTAGGTTTGAAAAATGCCATGCAAGGAAGAAAACATGGTTTAGGGCTCATTTGACATACATGTTGGTGTATTTCAAAACCAAATGAGGATTACTACCATGCCCACAATCATTTGTTACAGTTGTCATGGATACCCTGTCAAATTCATGAGCGGTTCACAGTGCTGGAATACGACATGATGATTGGTTTGCAGACACTGCTAATCATGCCTTCTCCCAGACTGTCCAACTCTAGTAAATGTACTGCGTTATGCTGATTATGCTAATTGTTCTGTCACAGTACTGAGAACAACAGCAACCAATGACAAGTTACTAATTCTTGGCAGGAGCTTATCTTTCAAACGTATGCTTTGTTAGGGACAGCATTCTGAATCAGTGCTGACTTAACATACCTAAACTACCCAAACACTAAATTATCAAATCATATTAAATAACGAAGCACCACAAAAAAACTATGAAATTTGGCACATTTTCTCAAGATTATTTTGGTTAGGCACATTTTCCATAATCAACATTTCCCTTGCAAGTCTTCTTTGTGGATTGGATTTAGAAAAAGTCAGAAACCCATCTTTTATTTGTAGTCATGTTCCAGGACATCTGACTAATGACAGTTTAGGCAGACACAATTGTCACTCCTTTTCGCTTTATTTTGGTTTCACTGAGAAAAATATATTTTGTTCAAAATGTGCTAAATACTGCACTACATTCACAACATTGACGCTACTTTTGCCTGCCTGCAGTTTGATGCTCGGCAGATAAGAAATGCCGCTGGTACTAGAGTTCTTTAAAGTGGTACATGCATCAAAAGAATAAAACCCAGGGGGGGCTGCAGAGTTGGGTGAAACTTCTCTGTGGGTTCATCACCAGCTGCAGCCCCCGTCACATTATAAATGTCTGTAATAAATAGGGTGAAGTGCAGATTTAAATAAATAATGCACCACTCAGTTTGAACCAGAAGCTTGTGCATGGTGGTTTGGAAGACATTCTGAGGCAAACTACACGTAATACAGTGCAACAGATCAGTATCCATGGTGATGGATGTTTCCTCTGAATGGTGAATGAGTTCCTTTTTATTTATACTCTTCCAGTAAAGTGGTCAAAAGCTTTCTAAGATGTAAACAATGTGTCTTTCTGTAACAAAAAGTTGGTTTTAAAGTTACTCTGTGTTGCCTTTTAGCCTTATGTATTTGTGCTGAATAAGCCTACAGTTGCCTTTTTGCTTACCACGCCAATCTGTCACTTAAATATCATTTGGCCAGCATATTTTTCAACAGTCGGATGTTGACGTCTCTGACATAATTACAGTGCATACCGCAACAAAGCATGGAATGTTATGTTCTACCATTTCTCTATAAACATACCCTATGTCTCATGGTGTCAGTGATGCCTTACTGTATAGCAACAAACCCCCATACACATGTCATTCTTCGCACAACCACCACTGATGAAGTGCTAAGTATTGGATGTGTAACTATATAAAGCTTTGACTGCAGGTGACAACTATAACACACCTTTAAAACGATCCGATATATACTGTAATGCCAATAATTGTACTTACAGTTTGCGAATTTGAAGCGTCTTATCCAGATTAGCAGGCCAGCGGGATAGGGAGAGAAGAGTAGTTGCTGCTCACTCCGCTCCATCTCTTGATTGAATTTCCATTGTGGTGCAATTGTATCACCAGGTAGTCTAACTACAAGATGGAGAAGACACGGGTCACCACACTCGACAGGGTTCCTCTTTCTTTGCAGCCTGAGGGGGCTCTATCAGCAGCCAAACACTGACAGGCTGCGCACAAAAGCTCTCTAAGCTCCCCAAAGAGAGACACGCTTAGTGATCCTTGTGCAGGAGCCGTTCACACACAGTTAGACACCACAACTCTCAAAGTGTTCTTACTTCATAACATTTATTATGTAGAGAATGTAATTTATGACAAAAAGAAGTTACCTTTTTCTTAAAACAGTCCAAAATGTTTCCTTTGGCGGTCGGGGAGGAGAAATTCTCATGATGGGTCCGTCCACTGTGATGTGCTGAATGAAGGACACCGGATAGCCACTGTTAACTTGAGTGGGATGAATAATTCAGAAAGGCCAGAGAACAGTACATGAAGCCTGATCTTCATGCCTTTACAGCAGTCAGGTTACACTGAGAGCAGATCACTGAGCGACACAATTTTCCTGCAATTGACCTCACGAGAAATTAATAAACACATTTTTCATTATTGTTATCAAAACAACATCTTCATGTTTTGAAGTATTAGTTGAAGTGTATACATATGTATGTTTTCCTTTTGTTTTTCACAGATTATTCATTATTTCTAAATGAAATCATCTTTTTCTGCATGGAACCTTATGTTTTCTTATTTTTGTTATGTTTCATATTATCCTTCAGTTGGGGGCTTTTTACTGTGGCATTTTGACATCTCTGCTCATATTTCCTAATAATTATTCTCTAGATTTAATGCAGTCGTATGTGTGTTCAAAAATAAATGTTCTTCATGCACTAGGTAGGTGCTAACATGCTTCATGGGAACACTGAATTCTCATTAGCACTAATGAGGACTCCAAAACAGAACCATGCTGAAGCGAAATAGCACTTGGGACTATAAAAGCATTAAAAGAATCTGGATCTTGAAATGAAGATACTTAATCTGACAGCAGTTGGTCCGCTGTCAAATTCCAGAATCCAATTTACTGACAGTGTTTACTCATTTTTTTTGCCCTGTAATCCCTGTAATGTAATACATGCTACACACAAATACATCTGAAACAAATGTAGTTTGGGTGAACCTCTGAAATAGCTATTTAAGCATGTGGACCCTCTGAGCTTGGCTTATTTTCCAAGCCCTCATCATGATTTAATAGTTATTGGAACAATTCTTTCATTTGACATGAGACTAAAAGAAAGAAACGAGTTACAGGCATTACAAAGTCTACACATTATCACCTGCATAACCGTGTGGCAGGGCTACCATAGTGTTTAATTGCAAGTCACAGCATTAGCTATTACTCATAGGGATATACAAAACATGTTCAATGTAACCCTATAAAGATAGATCTAAAAATGTCATTAACATAAAGCTTTGAACTACATATAACAATATAAACATCTAACACTCACCAGTAGGCTACACCTCTGTAATATTTAAATGCTTTCTTAAACAGCACATTAATATACCAATTTAATTAAGCTATAACTACACACAGGAGCACAAATGAAAACACTGTGTGAAGGAATTAAACCTAAATCCTGGAGACTTGCCTTTAAGACTCAGCGACCGACCACTAACCTGCCTGCAAGACTATACTCAGGGGACACAAATAGAGATGTTGCGGAATATATCATCCTGTTAAAGTTCAACAGAAGTGTTTCAACACGAAATTAAATTATCTCTTTTACACTCGTCAGATAAAGCTCAGCTAAAGGAGTTGACATAGTTTTTTTGTTTTGTTTTACCATGAAATACTAACCTGTAAGATACATGGGTTGCGTTCGAATAGTCAATTTAGCTTAGGAACTTTCCTAACCGAGTGAAATGACCCGGAAGTCCCTCTGTGGCAGCCATGATAAGTGCCGTTCGAATCATCTATGGTTCGAATTCTCTAGAATGATAGGAAAGGAGGTTTCAAACTTCGGCCCAATCCCAAACCACTCCCTCGACCCTACCCCTCCGTGACGGAGTGAACTCCGTCTGTAGTCACACTCGCAGTTCAACGAGGCTCCCTCCTGTCAGATCATACTTGTCAACCCTCCCGATTTTTTGGCGGGAGACTCCCGATTTCATTGCCCTCTCCCGGTTTCCTCCCGGGGTCATATTTCTCCCGATTTCTGACAAAATCAGATTTACTCAGGACTGTTTCCACTCGGACTTTAATACAGCTACACCATTGTTTTGTTTCCATGGTAACACGTCTCTTTAGTAGCGCGCGCAACTGAAAGTCTGAGAGGGTGAAGCAGATAGTCACAGAAAACAGAACAAGAATCAACAACTACTCTACTCTCTGCTCACTCCTTTCCTGTAAAATACAGGTCCAGCCCACACATATGCTCCATCAAGGATGGTGCTACAGGCCGCGAGGCATTGCACTTAGAACTACAATAAGCATGTTAATGTTAATCTAACAGCTCCGGCGATTCATTGAAGATGGAATTGGCTTGAACCCCACCTTGTTACGGATATAAATACTTAAAGTAGGCCCACTCCTCAAAATGTAAACAGCAGGTTTCTGTTCAAATATAATGTTAGCTGTTTCTGTTTACCTTGCCTTGGTTTGTGGTTGGACTAAAATTGTTGGTGTAACTGAAACTGAATGAAGGCTTTTTTTCAGAATGAGCTCTTTAGCGTCATCTACTGCTCTTTTTGAGATGCACAGGCAGCCTTCATGATGCATATCCAACCTCCTCATATCAACATAACAAATCACACATGTGGAAATGTGATACCTAACTGAGAAGTGACTATGTGTGTTTGTTTTGTGTGGCTATTGTTTATGCTGGCTCACTGTCAGGGCTTACTGTGACACTTGAATAGAACATAGCCATTATTAGTAGATAGTATTCTAGGGAAGAATATGTGTGCTGTGTGCACTTTCTATGTCTAAATAAAGACACTATAATTCTGAGCATACCCAAATGCAGCATTCACTTCACTCCTTCATGCCCAGTAACAAGAACAAAAATCTAATTGAAAATTAGGGAAGAACATAATTCTCTCCTCTGATCTCAGTAGACTCAGAACCAAACCCACCCACACCTTTTGCTCTGTTGGAAATAAACACGAAAAGAGATTTCTTTTTTTAAATCAGTTTTGGGCCTGCAGCACATGTGTAGCCTAGTTCAACACTGTGGCCACAAGATGGCAGTGTGTGCTTCGGGATTCATTATGAACCTTGAACCCCCGAGAAATCATGTATTGAGGACTGGATGTTAAATATTTTATCTCCACAAAAAAAGCTCTCCTGTTGCATTGTGCTGTAACCTAGCAGAGACCCCTTACTTCTGGCTGATCTGACTCACATAACCCAGCAGGGACTAATTACATTTTATATAGTGAGACTATGGGTGCCAAGGCAGCTGTTTCTTTTTATAAGCCTCTTCATGAGTTTCATTACCATATGTGGCTTGTTTAAAAACCATAACTAATAGAAAGACCACTGTAACAGGCTACTATACATTTTGGAGGGTTGTTGCACAAATTTTGAAGCAGTGGTGTAAAGTTCAGCTTCTAAAATAACTCATAGCCTCGTATAGACAAACATAATAGGACAAGATAAACCCCTGTGGAAATCAAAGTCACCTGGACTTTCTGATTTAGTCTAAAATTAATCAGAAAATGTACCCTCTTTATTTTTAGCCCTTTTGACTGAAAATAAATGTCCTTGGCAAAAACAAAAACAATGAATTGCAGCCTATAAAACATTATAGATTGCTCTTAACGTGTTTTAAAGTCATGAACTGTGCTCACCTTCTTTGGCACCGTCAGCGCGCATGATGGGATGTGCGCTGAAGCCTATAGTGGGCAGCAGCAGCGCTCTGCGGATGATTCCTGGTTTGTAAATCCATGATTGGACAGACTCAGTCACGTTGTCCGTGAAGCTGTCAGTCCAATGCTGCACCATTGTTCCCTCAGCAGCCGGAAGGAGTGCTTGTCAAAGCACAGTTTTATATGCGACAATTGTGCCGGTTAGTCCAATACTAGCCCTACTCGGGAAATCCGGCCCCGGTTTTTAATGATCTCCCAGCGGTGGAGGATTTCCGCAGAGGGAAAACTGGTTTAGGGGGAAATTGTCAAGTCCATTGAGAGAGGGGCGTCATTGACTGGCTGGAAACTGATGATTTAACGAAATGAATGGTGAGTATGAGCAATCAGAAATCTTAGGTAATAGGCCTGTAGGCTATTTGAACGCATTGATTAAGGGGGGGGGAGTATTAGCCTGCTTTTTGTTGTTTTTCACGTATTTTCTCTGTTGCATGCAAGTCATTGTTATGTGTTTGTCTGATGTAGTGTTACCCTTAATATGTTGGGACTCATCCTATAATGATTTGTCAAACTATTCTGTGCATCACACTTTGTGTGCTTGGGACATGTGCTACAACTAAATAGTCATTCAAATGACAACATAGAACATACTATATACTTCAAGACCACTTTTTTTCTTTGTAACATCCACCATATCGACTATGTAATTGTTCCAATATTAAAAGGTTCAATGCTGCACATGGAATAGAAACAGAGCCCGAAGGGATCTTGCATGTTAGAGCTGCTGTGCCTTTGTGTCAAATGTTGAGGTTTCACATGTGTGGCACATAGGCTAATACTTGGAACCGGCTCACTGGTACATAGCAAACTGGCTCATTGCTTGTCATGCAGACCACAGGGAGGAGAATCTGGTTCCCTGCAGAGCCTGTAGAGCAGAGTCAGAGAGCTTGTTCCCCTCTCGCCTCCCTGGGGATGCCCCCAATCTTCCCAGCTCTAAAAGGAGACCACAAAGAGATTTGGATAACGCACTGTCAATCATACATGAATGCCCAAATTGCAAAGTTTCTCTGATAAGGCCTGTATCCATAACAAGATACTGACTTTGTGACATACAACATTATGAATCAGACCATTACTTGTACATTGGTTTTAGACTAATTATTCCTTTTGTGTGTTTTTCACAGAACAGAGGCGGGTCGCTGCAGTGTAATACATTTTGCTTAAGGTAAGACCTAATCTCCTTCTCATTGTCTTAAAATATCATACTGTAAGCTGTCACAACTCATTAACATATTGAATTTATGCCTGCGAGATAGTTGTCGTTCAAAGCTCGCAGAACTGTTGCTACGCTGCCACAAAAGACCTTTTGATAACAAGATAAGATGTGATGTTGATGCAGACAACAGTGTTTAGTCAATACAGACAGCTGCGCTATTCTCACTGGATTTTACTGCCTCTGATGTCAAAATGATAAAAAGAGAACATATTCTTTCTAGGGTGTGTTGTATTATGTGTTTGATATTTATTTATTACAGCAAATCAACCATCAGTGCTGCCAAAATGTGAAAACCAGCCTTTGAAATGGTTCCTAGGCAGTAAAGACTGATGATTTGTGTTTACTGTTTCCGATGAAGCCATGTCGTTTTTATATGTTTACATTAATGTCATCAAATGATGCAGTTATGTGATCTGCCTCTTTCTACGGATTACTCATGAGTATGGCAGCATCTTTCTCCCTCCATGCCTTCTTTATTGATCCTCCGCCAGCCTCTTTTGTCAGAAAAAAAGGCAGCACAAACAGTCCTTCCCTGTGCGAAAGCACGCACAACATGCGACCATGCACATGGAAACCACACAACCATTCCCATCTTGTGATTGAGATCTGAAAGGTGAGGGGGGGTGGGCGATATCTCTTCTTGTGACTGTGTATTCTTCCTCCTCAATCCATCTGTCTCCTCAATCTATCAGCCCCCAGTCCTCGGAGGAGCAGGATTTAATTTGTACACGTGGCACTGAGTTAAAGGACATTGCAACATTAAGTAGATGTATTTACTTGGGAAAAGCTGCATCATTAAGCTGGCTTATTTGAATAAGAGATCCAGTCATGCTGCTATTACATACTGTAGCACAGATGGCTAACGCTTGATAACAGTCAATGTGGTCCATTAAAGATTCACAGGAAAAGTGTTATGGCTTAATAACGCTAAGGACTGTTTCCCTGCAGGAGGCTGGTGTGGGTGAATTGCCTACACACAAAGGTTCACATGCATAGCAAAAAACCTTTTGTTTTCTCTTATGAGGGAAAAACAAGAATTAGCAGCTTTATGCTCCACATTGTAGTCTAGGGATTAACTGAGTGGGGTCAAAGGTCAAATTGTAAATTGAAGTGGGGAATTGGGTTGTTATTTGGATTAAGGAAGACAATTAAAACAATATTTTGGAGTTGTAAATCCAGAGGAGTTATTTACAGCTCGCTCGATCTTACCATTGGAAAACATTGAGATGTGAGGGGAATCAAACAAAAATGATGGACTAAATCATTCTCTCTTTTTTTGTATTTTAAATTATGTTTAAAAAAATATATATTCATACTAAATAAATAACTCAATATATACTGCAAAGAATAATTAAGTCATCTCTCGTTTTGCCCTCAAACACAACATATTGTTATAAAATCTAAAATAATACGACAAGCTAACAGGCAGTTACAGACAGCAACATTTCTGTACACCATCTATTCTTTTTTATTTAAAAAACCTAAAAAGAAAAATGTATATGAATATCTATTGGTTTTCGATCATTGTGGATGTTCTGTGTGACACACAATTCATGTTCTTACAGAACAACAGTTGGCGCTCTCAGTAATTTAACATTAATTCTGTAGCTCACTAATCGTCAATGTTCATGTTTTATTTCTCTCCCCAAACAACAAATTAAAATTGCAGCATCAATGAGGAACAGGGTTTTAGTGTGAACTAATATGAACCTTTCAGATTAGAGAGCAGCTTTGTGCGTCTCAGCAGGGTTCATGGTTTCAATTTAGTTGCTTTTGATGTGACTCTTTTTGTGTCTGTGGGTCCTTCCTGGCTGAGCTCTGGGCTTTCACGGTTCAGGATTGTGCTCTCTTGAGATGTTGCCATGACACCTATTTCCAATCTTTTGTCTGCCGCCAGCTTAATAAACGTTTGGAAAAGGATACACATTTCTGTGCCTTAATTAGTTTTATTTGTCAGTGCCTGGTACTCCACCAAATAAATGCCATAATATATAGCCAATCTGAGCACAGACATCAACATCTGAAGTTATTCTGTGATATTTTGTTTTATTTTAAAATGTTCTATATTCAGTAATGCCACAGCATTGGAACACACATTTAAGTAGGTTCAAACTAAGGGAATATGTTAAGATATGTGCATGTATTTCATTTTATCAACACATTCTATATATACACCCTGGACTTGTAAGAATGTACAAATCAAACTCTACTTGGAAACACTATCTTTATATTAGACATGGAAACACCCCATTAGATGTTTCATGAGATTCTTACTATTTAGCTTATTCAATGCTTTCCATGGTTTGGTTGTGCTACATGTGACTTGGTTATATGTCGTTGACCTGTGATGCCATTATGAGCAGGTTTCTAATTTATCACAGCTGCATTAAACAGTTATGCAAACTTAGACATATATTATGTCTCTTGCTCTGGCAGAAGTCTTTGTGATCAAAAGCTTGGATAATACATGTTGCACAATTGAGATACAGTATGTGTGCAAATGTTTTTATCTTTTTTTGTAGTTTAACCAAATGTCTCATTATTTAATCTCTCATAGGCTACCTCATCAACAAAAAGGAATGTAGAAGAAAGCAATCATAGTTCTTCATAAAATAATAAAAAATAAAAAAAATCGGCGATTTCTGTAATTAAAGAATCACAATCTGTATTATTACCAAGTAGGTTTATATATAAGGAATTTGTTTTGGATATATGGTGAGCATACAAAGACCCAGAAAGAAGAATACATAACAAAGCAAAATAATATAAAAATACGACTGTTATGACAGCTATTTACATTTTAAGACTATTATAATTAAAGAATCCCACTCCTATTTTTCAATATCTTGACATAAATTACAATAAAAACTCAAAAATAACTACATGTTTATTTTTTTGGAGCGTATATTGAATATAAGTAACAACAAAATCGTTCCTACCCATAAAGAATGTATCCATGGTCTATAGGTATTAATAACATATTTAATATAATATATATATAAACTGTGTTAAAATCCTAACTAACAACGCATTAAATAACACCTTTTGAAATAGGTGTCTACCCTGAGAGCAATTCGTATGGACTTTCTCAGGAAGTATGTTTATCACCACACACCGTAATCACATGCAGAGCTGGCCTACTTCACAAATGTTCTAAGGTAACAGTGCAAATGTTTTGCATATAAAAATTATTCAAGATCTCAACATGATACTACTGGCTATATATAAATGATAAGGCTTGTCTGCAGAATATGAACTCCACATCCCACTGCTTTCCCAGCCTGTGTGAGAGATGAAAGCGGCCCCGTCTCTCTGAAATGCTTTGGCAACTCTGTCTCTGCCAGCAAAACCGGCTTTTGCAAACTTTCAGGTGGCATGGGAAAATATAGTCATAAATAAAATATAGAGCAATGAATAATGTAAGCAAGCTTTGTGATTGACATGAGGGTGAGGGTACCTGATTATGCTTCTGCACTGTGTGACTTGAATTATAGCAAATCAAAACATTAGTCTGAATGTGGAGTGCTCGTCTGCTCCGGCGTATTTTGATCACTGCTTGTAACAACAAAGACGGCTGAGATGCTGGATGTTATGTCTTCTCAAAGATTACACTTCAATTTCAGCATGTAGCTGTATTTCATTAAAACAGTGCTAATGCTGCTTGGTGTGAAAGAAGAAACCATGCCAGGAGTCAAAGGAGTTCACAAGCCTTCAACAAGTTCCTGCCAGAATATCCTCATTTACAGTCACTGATATTTCGAGCTCTTTCTGATTTAATTCAATCGTAAAATCATACTTGTGTTGATGGGTATGTAGTCTTAGGCATCGGAGTCACCCTTTGCTCTACACCCATGTGGTTAATAAGAAGCCGCCGTGCTTCCTCTATTGTTCTGTGAGGAGGAAGAACAGATCAATGATTCCCAGCACAGTACTGTAGCTGCAGGAGGCATCACCAGGCTGCAGCTCCTCCGTGTGCTGAGTGTTGAGCAGTGGGCTGCACCCCCCCCTCCCTTCCCCCTCCCTTTCATGTGTGTGGAGCAGATCTGTCTGCAGCCTCAGGCAAGTGCAAGTTAACAAATGTACAGAGCGTATTTGAAGTCTCATTTGCATAAATCTGTAGATGTCGCTACGTTTCCTTAAATAGATTCCTTTGTGTTTAATTGCTGGATGCTTTTCCCCCCATGTGTGTAGGCAATTCTTTAAAGGCTGACTAAGAATAAAGATGACTGTATTTGTCAATGGATGATTTTTTTTTTGTGCATAATTTGTCCATCTGACCTGTATTGCAGTACAATGGAAAAACAGCCTGTGCAAATGTTTACTGTCACTGAACAACTTGGCAGGTGTTTTTTTGTTATATCCATCTAACATGAGTAATGAGGCCAGTTGCAAATGCAGAAAGAGGTAGTGCATAGATAACATATTTGTACATACAACTGTAGCTTAACGGCAGCATTTGCACATTGATTTTTTACTGCTCTTTGATTTGACCCCTTCTTTGCATACATTAATAATTGGTGTGTGGTCCCTACACATTCTCCAGGGAATGACTATGTTTCTGAAGTGTTATTCCCCAACATGAGCACATACAGATTAAGGCAGATGCCCCCTTGACCTTTTCGAAAAACACTTTTCGACCATGGCCTTTTCATGTATAATTTAGGAATCCATCTCAACCCCGCAAAATAGTGTCAATGAATATATGAGCAATGTGTTTGTGTTCTCTCTGAGGCGGGGATCCTCCACTGACATCATCTGTAGCATAATCATCCAGGCCACAGCCTCTCCTCAGGGGAGTCCAGCTGAGACCTAGTCCCTCTCTCTCTTTATATATATATCTAGTTATCTCTGTCTGTCCCCCTCTCTGCCTAGCTTTCTCTCTCTTTTTCAAGGTTGCTGTGTACAGCTGAGTGTGTCACCAGTGATGGATGAGTTTTAGCACAACCTCAGACTGGCTGCATGGACAGGATCTTTGGTTGTTTCAGTATTTCTCTCTGCTCTGTGATCTCAATAGTTAGTTCTACTGGAGTGCATCACTCAGTCTGTAAGACTACTACAGTGAACAACAACAAAAGAACATAAAAAATAAGAAGAAAGAATTAATGAAAAGATCTGCCAAGCCATCTGGGCTGTATAATGTGTGCTTCATCACTGTGGAAACACTAGTAGCCTGCAATGCGACCAGCCATATTGAATGGCATTGGCATTTGGCACACTCAAATACAGGGCAGGAAGGAAATGTGCAATCCATAGCTATCTGAACCCCCCCACAACCCCACTTTTATCCCCCAGTCATTCAAAGAGGAGTCTGATGGTCCTCCTGGAGTAACTGCATCCCCCTAAAAACAATTCATACACATAATTATTGAACGGACTAATTAGAGATTACAAAAAGTCATCCAATCTTTCAAAGCAGTAAGGTTCATGGAGCACAGGAAAGGTGAGCTCAGGGCAGTTAACAGACTTCGGGCTCTGGATGTCAGTGTTAAGGAGGCAGCTCTGGTATGATATTTGCTTGGTTCTAAGATGTCTGTACTGTGAGTCTTCCAGGCCTCTGCACCATAAAGCGATAGGAAACGGAGTTTGGTAGAAGCCTTCTTGTACGGCTGGCAGAAAAGTGTATTTGTGTCAAACTGCCAATAAAGATAACATGATCTATGGCACATGTGGGGATGTGGCACAGTCCATAAGAACTTCTATCCCCTTAATGTTTATGACCAGCCCAAGTATCGTTTATGCCTTTGGAAATGCACCATGGGTGCACTGCAGTTCTGAAATATGGCAGATGGCTTTATGATCTTTATGCCTCAGCTTCCTAGTAGAGCCGAAATAAGCAGCTGATTGCGACCTGATGGAGCTCCTTGACCGTGGACTTGATTATATAGGTTGAAGAATCTTCCATCTGTACTGTATGATGTTTTAACATACTGTGAGATAACTGTGTTAAGTGTCGAGATGTCTGTGATAAAGGTGATAAGTAGTGTGGGGGTGCAATGAATCATCCCTGGTTTATTCCAGGTTTGCCGTTGAAGTTTTGATTTGTGGCCACCGCTGCCAAACAGTTGCCGATGTGTTGACATGAAGCCAGTTCAAAGTCAAATGATTTGGCGAGATCACTCAAGGGTTCATGTAATGATTGCTTTTACAATTTGCATTTTTAATTCAACACATGAATACCCTCGGATGTTGATACCCAGGAAATATTGCAGGAATACTTTTCCTTTCAGGTCATATAAATACAAAGCAATCAGTCTCCTATTTATCTAGTTCCGTAATACAGAAAACAAACAAACCGGATGAATTAACCTTAATGCTTTGTGTTCTTTTCAAAAATGTTGCTAGTAGGTACTCCTCTATTTTTGCAACAATAGGACACTGGTATGAGATATCATTAAAAACATATTTTAGTATTTACCTTTCATTTTATGAAGTGGGAGTAGGGCAGAACGTTTGCATATGACCTCAATTACAGTATCCATACACAAATGATTTATTCTCAACCTTTTCTTTGTTTAATTTTGTGCCTGCTGTCTTCAATTTCATTCTTTGAAATAAGAAAGCCTCTTGAAAGTCGGCGCAAATATAGGTCACCATCACTGGCGCAATGGTGTAAAAAATCTCCTTTATGTTTTGCATCTTTATGTAAGAGGGCAGCATATCTGTGATGTTGGTGGATGAATACAAAAATGACTATCAGGTTATCGAAAAGAACAACAAGGTTGAAAATCACAGAGGATGCATGATGTATGATATGTATTGTCATAATACACATTCTTTGTAGTTATTTTCAGTTCCATTACAGGATTTATCTTAAATTGAGCACAGTAACAAAACCATGCCGTAATCCAGACCAGTTCAGTAGTCCTGCAATATGAACTGTGCCTTTGTGATGTTACTTTGTTTTGTTAGAGATTCATGCAGGGGGGGAACAAAATAAATGAGAGTTTAGCATTTTGCTATCTTTCTGTACTAGACGAACAACAGGTGTTCCTTTTATTGCGTCTACCCCCTGTTGTGCGTGTGTCTTGTTGCTGCTGCTGTTCTGTTGTGATTCTTTATTGTTCTTTGGTCCTCCAGATTCAGCCATAATTGCCAACTTTAATCTTTGAGTGCTCTGCAGATTGAGTCAGTAAACCTCCACTAGCATCCTTTGTGCTGACCGCATGTTTAAAAGCAGCCATTTCAATGGCTTACGTCACTCCTAAAAGGGATATAATCCATTAAATAGTATTCCCACTGCTGCTACTACTACTATCTCTTCTAAATTCATCATTGTAGCGTGTTCTCTGGAAACACAGCTCGTACTACTTGACATAAGTGTTGCAAGTTGCAACTTAAATATAAACATTTTCCTTATTAAATATTTCACAAATGTAGATGACCTAAAATATGTGATTCAGATCAATGATGATGTCTCAAGGTAAAGGGCAAATGGACTTACTGATGCTTGCTAATTTGTCTGTGGCTGACTCAGTATACAAGAGAGAGATGCTATGTGCATTGTAAATAAGAGACAACGGTGATAGAGGAAGAGCTCAGTGCTGTCGAGGCGAGGTTCAGTGAGGACACTGGTTGGGATGCAAAACGCTGCAGAGTCGGATGACAATTGTTTTTCTTGCCTCAAGGAAACAACACATATCTTTTATATATAAACATTTCAATAAACGTTGACATTTTATAATCTATACCTTTCAAACCCTCACATGGATTTAAATCATGCAGATGGGAGGATATAGTATACTATTTACTTCTGCATTGTAGTCTCAGAAACAATCCTCTGGCGGTACAAAAAGCCTCTAAGCTTGGATCTATCCTGTATGAGGAAGTGCAGGACCTTTTAGACAAATGGTCCACTTGAGTGTGAGGATTATAACGGCTGTCTGACTGCACTAGCGTAGGCACCACTAACTCTTCCGGAGAACTTCCTGGCATAGGAAGTGCTGGGGTCCCATTCACTACAGCGTGGACATATCGTATTTCTTGAAGGATGACGCATGTTGATATTTTCTAAATAAACATCTTTTGGGTTTATAATCAGATTTATACCAGTTTTTGTAGCTCGATGTGTGTAATTGTGTCTGATTGAATTGGAATTGAATCATCCTTTGATTTCATTTGGTCTTTCCAAGGCATCTAAGCTTTTATTTTGTAGTTGAATGGGCTTTTTGATAGTCCGATTGCGTTGCTGGCATCAGATGTTTCCTGTTTCCTTTTCTTTGCCCCATTCTCTCTCCTTTCCACCTCCCTACTCTCCCCCTCCACCTCTTCCTCATTCTCCCCACCTCTTTACTATTCCCCCCTGAATCCCCTCCTCTCTGCATCGTTGAAACAACCCCCCCACTTCCCCCCGCCGTCTCTGTTCCCCACTGCCCTGCATCTCCCATACATTCTTTTCTTTTCCTCTTATCTGAACCCAGCCCCCATACCTCTCGCCGCCTCCTCCCGCTCTCTCGGCCGCCCCCGGTCCCAGCTCAAGTGTCATGTTGGTAAAAATATCTGCAGACAGCAGGAGCAGAGGCACGCCTCTCTCTCTCCCTCTCTCCCTCTCTCCCTCTCTCTCTCTCTCTCTCTCTCTCTCTCTCTCTCTCTCTCCCTCTCTCTCGGCCGCCCCCGGTCCCAGCTCAAGTGTCGTGCTAAAAATATCTGCCAGACAGCAGGAGGCAGGGCATCGCCTCGTCTCTCTCGGGCCTCGTCTCTCTCCTCCTCTCCTCCTCTCCTCCTCTCTCTCTCTCTCTCTCTCTCTCTTTCTCCCTCTCCCTCCCTCTCTCTCTCCCTATCAGACATCCCACCCATGTGATCTCACAGGCTGCCTCTGCTTTGCTCCACTCTGCTCCAGTCAGGCTTCTGCCTTTCCGCCGGCTGCAGCTAATGAGCCTTTGTGTGGCCAGCCAGAGAGAGAGAGACAGAGAGGAGCACAGTGACAGACAGAGAGTTTAAGTGAGAAAGACTTTCCTCTTGCAACAATAAAGCATATGGTACCGACAGTGCAGTCAGAGCTGGAAAATTACAATCTCTCTCACACTCCTGCACCCTTTTTTTCTTATGCCCGTGGAGCTCAGGGGGTTAGCTGCAAGTCAGTGGACTGAAACAAAATGGGAACCTCTTCAATCATCATGTTTCACCTTTTCTTCTTTTGAATAGCTACGTTTATGACTGTGTGGCTGCTCTGAGAAGAGGTGAAAGGAGTCACAGTCTGCCAGTGGATACAGGTCAGTTGTTCCTGTGAGGGCCACAGAGGAGTGTCATCTGGTCATCGCAGGACTGATGTGTCATGACTTGCACCAGATGCCATAGGCTTGTTGGCATCACTTGGCATGAGGGTTTTGAGCCTCGTAGTGTCACATTGGTTTTATCGTCACTGTGGGAACATCGTGAATGACGAGGGGGAAAATAATTGTATTCAGAGTGCAAGTGTGCTACGGTGCCGTGAGCGCTGTTGATTAAGGACAGGAGTTGGTTTCCATAGTTGATGTGTGTGCTCAGAGAGGCACACACAGGGAGGGGCTTTCCAAGCTGGCTTTTGCTGCATTATTTTCTCTGAAATGTTCTCCCTTTTACCATACTGATGCTGGCCAGCCATGATTAGTGGTAAGGCAACAGGGAAGACAAAGAAAGAGCTGTTCAGAGAGCAGCAACACTCTTTTGTTTTTTATGGAGCCATGATGAAAGAGGTTCACCCAAGATTACCCACAGCTCTGTGGCTCATGATGTCATGCCCACCCAGTGTCAAGGCTTTACCTCTGATTTCATGCTGTCATTACAGAATGCAAATAAGCTAGCAATGCATTAATCTGAGTAACTGTGATGATCATTTTCTTAGATATGAATTAACCTCGGTGCTATATGAAGAACCCGTATACACCGTATGTATCACCGGAAACTCTGCCATATGGGAAAGCACTATTTGTGTGAGAGTACATTAGAATCTCCATGGAAACCACTTTTGGTATCAGAGCCTAGTGCAGCATCAACCTACGAATAGGTTCCAAACGAAGCTTCCTAATTAGGACCCTCACTAGGAAATGGACTAAAATTAAACAGATAATTTCTGGTGGAAATGTCCACAAACATATTAAGTGAAGAATATAATAAATGTGTTTATTTGGTGTTTGATTAGCAGCTTCAACATTTTATATCCTACGAGACTCATTATATATATTTCAGGATTAGTTCATTAATTAATGTCATTATGTCTTGTCATAATCACTCAGCAGAGAAAGGGGATTGAGGGTTTCTTGTCAGCCAGCTCAGTTATTGGCTTTAGAGAATGTAAAAGATGGTTAACTCCTAAGCTTGATTTAATCGGTCGACAGATCGCTGACCACTTTAATGAGATTAAACGTTCAAGTACTGTTTTATGCATACATATAAATACTGTTTTAGCCTCTCAATGACAGATATGTGTTCTGTTTTTCTCTTTTCTATATCATATTTAACTAACTGGACTTCAAATACATTTAAATACATCACTTTAGAATAGTGGGATGGACATTTATCAATATTTTCTGAAATGTTATCATCAGATTAATCTATGATGGACATTATTAGTTACTGTCCCAGTAACTCCTGCTCAGGATGACCTCTTTAGGATTTGAAATACAAATTAATATAATTTCTCTCTGAAAGGAAATCTCTGACTCCTCTCTATACACTTCGTCCCAGATGGAGGCTGCCTCACATTCCTTGGTTGTATGCAGAGTTGTTGACTCTGTATGTTCTCCAAATGCTGGCAGTGCCATGTCTCTGCGCTGAAACCCCCAGCCTCCTGGGAACAATGACCCTCTTGCTGGCAGCGCTAGTCCTTTCTGGGTTGCACCTCTTTCTCTCAGGCAGCGGTTGCATCTGTAATGACTCGATAGCAGCAGAGCCCAGATGAAACACCGTGAATGGAACTCCCCCACAAGCTGCTCTGGCAGAAAGACAGTGGGACTGGGTGAAGATGCATGCTGTCTTTACTGATTCCAGTTTGGGAGAGAAAGCAGTGAGGGGAAAGCTGCCAGCAATATCATCCCCTGCACTGTGGTGTTATTGGGTTTATTTTCAAATGTGCCATGACGTTCTAGCTACTGTTATAAAAAGGAAGAGATGACTCTTCATCTAAGCTAAGTTAATTTTAAACAATGTCTTAAATTATGAATAGCGATTAAATAAGTCCTGTAATATCACAGCCATTACACATTGAATTCTAATGGCACTATATTATTTAAGGGGGTAAAAAGCAGTTATCAAAATATAGTTTGAAAGTCCCAATGCAGTAATTCCAGTGTAATGGTGATTAGTTTTAGTAAAGTTGACCGATGTGCTTGTTCTTGTTTTTTGAATAAATGCATCATAAGTCAGAGGGAGTTAATGGCTGTCCTCAATTGAAGTGGCCTGTACACTCCTGTGAAAGAGCTGTAACCACAATTTACATCCACCTTAAATGCCATACAATAGTTCTATTTATTTATATTTCACTAAATGTGAACACCACTCTGCCTGATTTAACAATAACGCTGCTTTATATATTATTATAATGACACCATTTATTGGTATTTATAACAAAAGGTTCATTGGCTGGGATAATATATGTTGGTCCACTTTAAATCTTATTTTAGTATGATTGACTTTAGTGCAGATTGTAAGGCAAATTAGAGCCTTTCACAGTATTTATTTTTTCACTCCGCTCTTCGGTGACTGTGGCTGCCTTCGCTTTTTTTTCCTGTAGGAAGCATCTGACATAACAGAAGCTCATTACAGACATACAGGATGTCACTCATTATCCTATCGGGCTGCATGATGTGTTATATATGTACAAATCTCTTTGGGTTGCACAGATTGTTGCCATGCTTCAATAGCTTCAGGGAATAGCAAGCACATCAGCATGTGTGTGCACCTGTTTCAATTGACATAAACATCTATCCTAAAGATGCACGGTTCAGTTGTGTTGCATTATTCTTTTGAAAAAGCTGCAGATATGTTTTTCCCTTTTTAAGATAGTGTGATGTCCTATAGGGTGCAGTATGTACGTCAGTGGATATTTTAGTTGATCAGAAATTAAATCATCTTATAGTACATAATAATGCAAATAATACAAAACCAGTATATTGTTCAGAATTTCAGAGACCAGGAGCACTGTATTGCATGTTCATCCTGTGTCGTATTTATCTCAGCCTCTCAATCAAAGACAGTTGAATGAACTTCCTGTTAGGCAGCCGTAGTATGTAATTAGCAGCTTTCTCCTTCCATCTAAGCTCCTTTGTGCCAAGGTGATCATTCGCCCAGGGAACGCCTGGGAGCTGGGATAGCGGCAGGAGAGATTTCTGTGTGTGTTTGTGTGAAGGGGGGGAGGGTGATGGGAGTCTGGGTCTCATTTCTAATTGGGTGTGTTGAGGATTATGAAGGCCCTAAACTGGATATTAAATAATGTGTGCCCCTCTGCTGTCTTTGGGTTTCAGGTGCAGGTGCAGCGGGCCATGAGTGGAATACTGAAAAGGAAATTTGAGGAGGTGGAAGCCTCCTCCTCCCCCTGCTCTTCCTTGCGGGAGTCTGATGATGAGGTCTCCTGCAGTGAGAGTGGGGATAGCAGTGACAGTGTCAACCCCTCTGCCTCAGGCCCTTTCACCCGTGAGTGCCTCTGTCTTTTAAATTCATTCAGGGAGCTCAGTGCACTATTGACAGTAAGAATAATGTCATCATTTCATCCTGAGGTAAAGAAAGACAAAGCACTGAATTGATTTTGAAGAATGGATTAACACTCAGATACAACCTGATTTTGCAGGATGCAGAGAAAGCAGATACATGTTTTTTTGATAAGTAATGAGAATTTAGAGTCATAAAGGAGAGGGGATTAGACAAGAAGAGGCTGAGTGATGCTGAGAGTCCAGTTGCTGTAATAAAAGGGAAGGATGCACAGGCAGCCTCCCTCATTAGGAACAGCATCAGTTTACAGGCCCAGCCAGATGAATACGCTGATGCAGTCTCAAGCTGTGCAACACTGGTACCGTGCATGTAAATAATCCACGCTCTAAGAACACTACAATCCTTGTTAGATCTTTATGTAAATCATATTGTGAAATGAAAGGTGGGGGCAGTTCTTATTGCATAAACAATATGTTCAGCAAATACACAACAAACATTAAAAAAAGCTCAGGGCTATAACAATCATATTCTTCATTATTTCTTGATTCATCTCTTTTGCTCTATAAAATGTAGTGATGAAAAAGGCCTTTCAATATTTTCTGACGCCTATGTTGACCACATCAAATAACTAGTTTTGACCAACCAAAAAACAATGGAGAAATGCAGTAAACATGACTTAAAACTATTTAATGCATTCAGCTTTAACAGTGACTTAGATGATTACTGAAATATCAAAGTAGTTGGAGATTAATTTACTGTCAACCTCATATTAGATTTCAGTTGCAGCTAAGATTAAAACATATTAACAAGGATTCATCACCTGCAGATCTACAAAGCCTGTTTTGATTTACATTGAAAAGGTCACAGCTAATATTCAGTGAAGTTCCATAAGACGCCTGCTACTGAGAGACTTCATTTATTGATGGCTGGAACTGATTTGTAAAAACTGCAGTCCTAATTGAAGATAAACCAACCACAATGCCCCCTGTGCAATTTTAAAAGGACACTAAAGACTTATCTAATAACTAAAACAGTGCATTTGTTATTCTTAATGTCTGAAAGGTGATATAACATTTATTTAATCAGATAATAATGCTGTAGTTTCTTATTTTGCTGGGGGGATACTGAAAGCATCCAGAAATGTGGTTTAAAACAATCCTTAATAATGTAATTCATAAAGAACAAAATCAATTATAATTTTTTTTGGATAGGATGTTAATTTGCACAGTTTGCCAAGTGATTGTTTAAATGTGTCTTTCATTTTAATCAAAGTCAACACTACATTAATTTGTTCAATGATGCATCATTTTTTTTAAATGTGTGTAAATGACATGCAGCTGGGTGACCCCTTCCCGTAGCGAGAAGTAAGTAGGGTGCTGCGTCCCCAGAGGCGGAGCTTCTGTCAGCTGCAGCTGCTGGTAGCGAGAGAAGGTCATGTGACAGAAACAAGGAAGTGTGCACTTTAAAGACACCTGTGAAGTGACACAGGTATATGTGCGTATACAGTGATTTACTGTCTTGGCAGACAGATGAAACAATTAATTCCAAGTGGTTTTACACCTCCATGCTGTTGTGTTTGTGACAACAGCAGTGATAATTATTATTTTTTTAGAGTGTTTGTAGAGAAACACTAGATGATTTGCTTGCAAAAGATGAAGAAAATAACAGTTAGAATGAAAAATACCTGTGAGACGTTGTTTTCCCTATTTGTTTTTATATGAATAACTTAAAAAAAAGGCTGATTGTAAACACCGTAACATAAGTCTTAACACCTAAAACAAGCTGCTAGCTGTTTGCATTTCTCTTACTAGATAATGAAACTCAGTCTGACAGCTCTACATCTCTTATGCATTTTGTGTGTGTGTGTGTGTGTGTGTGTGTGTGTGTGTGTGTGTGTGTGTGTGTGTGTTTCTAATATGGGCTAAACGCTGGGAACACTGCTTCTGTGAACCAGCACTCTTCATTTCTGGGCCAGGCAGGGGATTATTTATGCTCCACCGTTGCCCTCCTTCTCTCTCCTTAAAAAGACACACTGAGGACTTGCATGCCAAGCGGAAGCACAGAGATGTGATGACATCCTTACCTACCGAGCTGTGCTAAGATACTTAAATTCAGAAACTGGCTGTAAAGCTGGCTAAAAAGAATTCCTCACATTTTGAAGGAGAATAAACTCTGTCCCAGATTTTGCCTAAAAAACATGACTTATCTTAACAGGCTTTACATGGCAATACAAATCTTCTACTCAGAAATGTTAACAAATAGTGTTAGGACACATTGTAGACATTTAATTCTTGACAAATTAGATTAATAAAAGCTCAAAAACAGTTTAATACAACGATGACAAGCACATAAGAATAAGATAAGAAGTACTTTATTGATTCAAATTTGGGAAATGTTTGCATTGCAGCAGCATAAAAAGACATGGCATTGTACAATAACAAATAAAAGACTCAAAATAAACATTCCAAAATGTAAACATCTCAATAGAAATAAAATAGCATAAGAAAATATAATTATTTTACAAAATCTTCAGTAACAACAAGGATATATATATACATAAGTATGTGAGGAATGGAATATTATTCATATAACATACAATGTACTATCTCTTTTTAACATTCCCTTCTTCTTTGGCAGCTGACTCGATATTGAAGAGAGAGAAGCGCCTGCGGACGAGGAGGGTGCATTTTGAGAATGTGACGGTGTACTACTTCAGCCGGCGGCAGGGCTTCACCAGCGTGCCCAGCCAGGGAGGCAGCACACTGGGCATGTCCAACAGGCACAGCTGGATCAGGCAGTACTCCCTTGGAGAATTTGCCGTGGAGCAGGAGAGGATCCACAGAGACATGCTTAGAGATCACCTGAAGGAGGAAAAACTCAATTCAATCAAACTCAGGGTAAATGCTTTGTAATCAGTATCTGAAACTGAGTTATCAGTTAACAGTATCATTCAGCAGATATCGGCATCAAAGAGCCTACAATTAGTCTTTGTTTAAAACAGAACTGTCTTTTTGTTCTTTTATAAAATGGCTTGAATGTGCTTCATTCTTCTTTTTCAGCTGACTAAGAATGGCACGGTGGAGTCTGAAGAGGCCAACACACTCACAGCAGACGACATTTCTGACGACGACATCGATCTGGACAACACAGAAGTGGACGAGTACTTCTTCCTGCAGCCTCTTACCACTAAAAAGCGCCGGGCCCTGCTGCGCTCCTCTGGGGTAAAGAAGATTGATGTGGAAGAGAAACATGAACTGCGGGCCATCCGGATGTCCAGAGAGGACTGCGGCTGTGATTGCAGAGTCTTCTGTGACCCAGAAACCTGCGCCTGCAGCCTCGCAGGGATCAAGTGCCAGGTAAACCCCATGACACGCATGTCTTCACTATTCAACAGAAAAACATACTGCACATTCAAAGGGAAGGGGCAGCCATCAATGACTGATTATTTATTAAAGGTCTCATGCAAAATGCACTTTTTAATGTCTTTTATACATAAATAGGTGTTGTGTGTAAGGAGACTCACCGGTGTCAAGAAACAAAACCCTCTCTCTTTTCCTCCGTACCCACATCTCTAAAAACGGGTGTCCAACGGAGCGGATCCAGATTTTGCTGCGGATATGACGTAATATCGGAAATGTGGGCCGGCTTTACATCTAAGGCCCTATCAGAAACGTCGCTATCAGAAACAATGCGTGTCGTGTTTTGGAAGTAATATGGTCTTTGTTTACATTAGCAAGCATGCTAACACTCAGAGCTAACCTGTAGGCTACTGGAGAGAGTATGTGTAAAGAAGCAGGATATAAAAAGGTACTCCTTGTGGTAAACCCGCAAGAGAAAAATCTTTTGAGCTCCATACTGTTTCAGAATTAATCCTTGATGTGGTTTTGAACATGATATGGCGTTTCATCACAGCAACATTTAGACTATCTGGGTAGAATTCTGAGCAGGCATCTTTTTTTTAAAGCTACGGACCCGGAATCAGCACTTCTCTAAAAGGGCTGAAATATAGGGGTATGAGGCATGGCTAGAATGGGTGACCTGTTTGGTATTTTGAGCAAAACACTTCATAGACATGTTTTGTATACATTTTTATATATCTGAGACCTATAATATATACTTAAAAATAGTATAATAGGAAACCTTTAAGAAGCATTCATTATGTGGTATATTCGCGATATTATCATATGAGACGGGTCGTCTGCTGAAAAATAAATGATCAGCCCAGTAAATGTTGTGTTTATCACAGGTGGACCGTATGTCATTTCCATGTGGCTGCACAAAAGACGGCTGCACCAACGCAACTGGGAGAGTGGAGTTTAATCCCATCCGTGTTCGGACCCACTTCCTGCACACCATAATGAAGCTGGAGCTGGAGAAGAGCCGTGAGCAGCAACAGGCGTCCCCCAACAACGGTTACCGTAGCGAAACCACCGACCTGGGAGCTGGAAACCCTCTGGTTCAGTCCCAGCCAAGGTTGGAGTACTCTATGTCGGACACCATTCCACAGACTCCCAGCATGCACCTGCAAGCCGCGGACGGGATGGAAGAGCAGCTAGATGACGAGGAGGAGGAAGAAGATGAAGAGGAGGAGGAAGAGGAGGAGATTGAGGACGACGATGAGGACGAGGAGGATAGTAGCAGCATTTGCAGCGGACTTTCTGACTCCAGCACCCAGAGCTTGGCCAACAGCGACTCTGAGGACGACGAGGAGGATGAGGAAGATGAAGAGAAGTCTCAGGGCGTCATGGCGACCCCGCCACTGTCCCACACTGAGGTCGTCCCCTTGTCCTCAGTGCTTTGTTACAGCGATGGCTCTGTGACTCATGATAACAACATAAATGGAAACAATTACCTAATGAACTCGTCTCCGGCTGAGTACTATCAGCTGGGGAGCTCCGCTGAGGTCTCTAACGGACAAACCAGCCGGCCCAGTGAACCGTACGGAGAACTCTTAGCATTCCAAGAGCCAGTTGGCACTAGCAACAGCAGCCCGGCCCAAGGACAACTCAACATGTCTGCCGAGCAGTACACAGACTTCTCTAATCAGGCTGGGGAACAATACACAGCTAATCAACATCTCACGCTGACCAACGTTTCTGCTGCTGCTGCTGCCCCTTTGACCTCCTACACAGATGATCCGGAGAAAAAGCCGTCGTCCAAAGCAGCGTTTGTGGAGCAGCCTGACAGCAAGACACAGTTTGAAAACTACCTGAACAATAACACCCAGGGTTCCTACAGTAGCTTGTGTGTGACAGCTGATCAGTCGCAGCAAGAGTCAGCTGTTAATGGCCATTCTGACGTGACCTTACTAGCAAACAACACTAAGAACCTCCCTTTACCAGACCATTGCCCCGAGGTCACAGCCATGTAATGGGCCTCGCCTTTTAAAGTGTTCTTTCATGATCACTTCTGCCTGACCAAGTGGTGTTTTAATAATCATGTGTTTTTTTGCCATTATTTGACCTTAAAATTCAAGCGATTGACAGCACCGTAATACAGTACATGTTCATCTGTAACTGCTGTATAAAGCCATAGGGTTGTGATTTAAATGTTTTAATTATTCGCTCCTGAAGGTTTCTCCGCTACAGCGTGTGCTTAAATTGCAAGATGGAACAGATAAAAAAACCTTTTAAAGCATCAGTTATGTCATGCCGTGCAATGTATCTTGTAATTTCAGATGTAAAGTTCTAGTTTTAAGCAGATATTGTACCGTAGATGGAACTTTTGTATGTCTACTGTATGTCAAATGTGCAAAAAAAGTTTATTGTCTGTTTATGTATTGTTTCTGAATGATGTGTATACTTATATATTGTAAATGTTTTGATAACAATACGCATGCTGATTCTGGGATCTCAGTGAAATGTAGGGGATTGGGGATCTCTTTTGTTTTATATGAAAATGTGTTCATTATGTACATTTCTCGTATTCTTTCTGTCACTATTATACGCTTTTCTATGGTTTTGAAAGGCATGAAAAAGCTTGAACTGTTATTTTTATCTTTGGAATACAATATCAATAGCATCAAATGTCAACAGTCTTTTGCACTTATGTGAACTGGTCATGTCGCATGCAGTTAGAAAATGATGGCCCCTAACTCTTTTCTTTCTCCACTGTTCCCTCTTAAAAATAACGTAAATTGCAGGTGCCTCCACGGAACAAAATGTATTCTTTGAAACTTTTAGTAAATACAGGGATATTAATAAAGTAGCACTTTGACAAAATATTGACCCGAGATAATGTGCCAGTATTTAATAAATTAACTGCTTATTGGATTTCTGCTTTTGAACATCACATAAGCCACATTCCAATGTCTCATTACTAAGATGTTGATTTGCTCTATTGAAGTGAAGTGCAATAGTTTGAGGGCTTTTAATAGGCATTCCCTATAAGTGAAGATCTTCTGTAAAGTAGACTGAAATGTATTTTAATTGGTTGTCACGGCACTTGATAGTGTGGGTAAAGAAGGTCAACAATGAATATGCCACAGTTTTGATAATTGTATACAGGAGAGGCAAATGTTCAAGGTTGACAATCAAAGCTCATTATCAGACATGACTCATATCATTGATTAACTGCTACACAATATGACTCACTGACAAAAAGGAAATTGGATTGACTGCTCAACAAAGGGGAGGGGGACTGCAATAATTAAGTGAATAGTACTACTGTTGTTGAAGAGCTTTACCTTGAGCTCTGCACCTGTATGGATACAGATATTTGTGTCTTCTCAAGGCTTGCAAATATCTGCCCGTAACTCATAATCAGAAGGGTCAACGCTGGGGTTTTGATGTTTCAAAAGAAGTTGTTTGTACAAAGAAGTGCACAGACTGCTTTCTGGCAATCAGTGGCATCAACATGGCCTACAGAACAGATGAATTGTGCCAAAGCATACAGTGTGAGAAGGCTAGCTACAATGACACTGCATCCGGTTAGAGATCCTGTGTTGGCATTTATTTTCCAGTATTTATTATGAATCATATATATTGAAATGTGTATTTATTGTGGTTTACTAAAAGTCTGTATTGAGTAAATTGCTTCACTATCTTAAAACTGTATTTTGTTCCATGCTGGTTGTGAGTTGTAAAGCTTCATGTGCCTGATTTATTTGAGTATATTTCTTATTCTGTGAAATGCAAACATTTTGCACAAAATGGTACAGTTTTTTTCAATGTGTTTGGTTTTCAAACTGTAGATAGTCAATTTCCTTTTCAGTTGTTTCATGGATTTGAAATTAAAATTGATAGCCAACGTTGTACAGCTCAGTGATTTCTTAGTGCAAAGCGCCCTCTGCAGATCACAGTGGGAATAAAACAAAGTGGCTCTTAGTTCTAACCAAATGAATTTATTGACCTAAAAATAAGAGCACTTAATACCAGGGCAAACAATAGACTGTTTCCATACAAGGGAAACACACACATTCAATCTGTTTTTCACTCAGTCTCTAATAGTTATTTACAATATTCCAAAGCCATCTAAACACTAGTGCCTGCACCAGAAATTCATTATTGGACTCAAATGTAGATGAAGAGGGAGAGTTTCAGACATTTCATCAACCAACGGAAATCCTTTGGTGTATTCCTTTCACATGAAAATCATTTTTTTGTAACACCAAAGTATGTTTTTTTAAAGAATACAGGTAAACCAGCCACAATTAAATAGGGGGATATTATTCTTCTTCATTAGCATATAGTTAATAAAGCATTGATGCAGGTCAAACAGAAATAGACTTCAATCACCAATAATGACGTCAATTTCACTTTAGTTATGGGGCAAATTAACACAATATTCATGTTCAAGGGTCAGCTGACTTTTTCTTAAAAAGGTCCATTCACGTGATCGTTCTTCATTCTTTATGTCTCTACACATGGATGCCAGTTTTTCCAGGTACACTTAGCTAAAATGAATCCGGTCTCCAATTAAGATTTACTAGGACCCTTTTATAAACTTAGTGAAGGGAGGATTCATTACAAGTTGTATTTGTTTTAGCGTAATTTGAGTGAAACTAAGTGTAGAGAAACTATAAAATCTTCATCTGGCAAAAGTTTCTGTTCTTATAACCCCCAAAACATCATTCTGCACAACAGCCCCTGTCCCCACACCACCACCCATCCCTCCATCCCTCCACCCCTCCACTCACAGTATAGAGTTACATTTAAGGCACTGGATGGTCGCAAATAAGAGGTTTTGCAAGTTAAAAAGGCAACAATGCACTTTTGTGATTCTCAGGTTTTTGCTTCCAATCTCTTTGGTGCAAAACATGATGGGATTTTTGTTTGTCCAACTTGAACTCCTCGTTTATAATACACATCATTTACTGTATTTTTGTAAAGATACTTTTTAGATTCATGTTGCTAACCCTAACCCTAACTCGTTGGCCTTAAATACCTCATAATGCATGTGTTCGTTACAAAGACTTGGAGTAGTGAATACATCCTAAACCCAAAGAAGGCACTTGTCAGCACAGCACATCTTCCTTCTTTCAAGCATCTCCGTTCACAGTCTGATTGGAAGCATTTCAATGCTTCTTTCCAGCAGTGGCACACAGTGGTTTCTGCCAAAGTTCAAACCTCCCAGCTGCAGCAGTTCAGTTCTTCTATGTATAAAAATAAATTAAACTCATTGCCATTAATCTAATAAAAACTGCATGTTAACCGCATACAGTATAGTATACTCATGTCCTAGTACGTCTATGAATCCAGGGATAATTCGAAAGTGGTAGTTCACTCAGACGAAGGTCCAGAGCTGGTATCTGTCCGATGGGTTGCAGAGGGCCAGAGAGGGATGCTCGTGACGGGCACTCAGACACATGCTCCCTCCTGGCATGTAGAATAACTGGTTCTACACAAAGAGACGATTAATGATTATTCTCCTAAAAAAGATAACCCAGGTGTTTGACATCACAAATCAGTGCAGAGAAAGTGCAAAACTCACATCCTTTAGTTCCCATTTTTGCTCTGCTCCCAATAATGTTTTTCCGCCTTTGTACTGGCAGTCCTCCAGCTTCACAGTCCCCTCGGCCCCGTGCAAACACAGCTCCTTTTGAATGTTGTGCCTAATCTCATGACGTGTGGAGAACTCAAAATACTACAGCAAAGGAAACAAGATTTTTTTTTTTCTTTAAGTGAATTATATTTTTCTCAATCAGAGATCAAAATGTATGTTCTCTCACTGACCTGGTTTCCTCCTAGTCCGTGACACGGGTACATGATCAGCTGTTTCCCACCCTCATTGTTCTCTCCAACATCCAGACAGGAGTCCTTGCCGACATTTTTCACCTACAGAGAAAGAGAAGAGGGGGTAGGAGAGCAGTGAGAGGAAACAAAATGAAAAACTAACATCCAGTGCAAGCTGTTCAAACAACTTCAGCCACTGGAGTGCTTTCAGTGGTGTCAAATTGGAACTGCTCAGGACCCTCTGGAGATCCCAAGTGGAAACCCACAGCGGCTAGACAGAGCTCTGAGGTTTGGAAAGAGTCGAGCTGGTGGTGAGGTGTGTTATCTTACTGAGCCAAAGCGGAGTGGGTTGAGATCAGGCATGAAGACTTCTGGATAAACGTTCTTCAAATACCACGAGAAGCTCTTGCACTGCAGCCGCGCACGGAGGTCCAGTCGCTGGGAGATCCCTCCAAAAGCTTTCTGTTAACACAAATCGGCAGACAGGAGAACAAAGCTTTACCTTTACATTGATTGTCAACACACTGCAGGATTTAAACTACACATTATAATCCTTCATCTAGACTTCACATTAACCAATTTCCATTTTACCCTTTATAAGTATGCTGAGATCTCCGTCAAAAATGTCAGCCGGATCTCAAAACAAAGCCTGTGGGGTGTTTTGTTTACATGTTAAAAGGTCAATGTTTCCAGAAATCCTTCTTGAAAGGTTGCAATCCACCATTAAATTAAGATTTATGGAGAGCTTACATGTAAAACCACACAAAACAAGACTTCCAACAGTAATATGCTTTGTAAATCACTATTAAACTAGCAAGAATAAGAGTCCAGGCCCACATTATCAATGTTTGGGGCAAAATGCTAATGTTAGCAAGCAGATGTTACAGGTTTAGATGTTTACAGGTTTAAAGATTATCAACTTAGCTTAGCACAATACCATGCTGTCATTTAATCACCACTCAATGTTGATGGGGATTTTATAAGTTTTGCAGGTATTTGATCATCAAAGTAGGACATAGCAGTAAGAACATCTGACCTGATGGAACATTTCATTGCAATCCATCTAATCAAATAGAAAAAACTGGGAACTCAAAACACCAAAGTGCTTAGGACTCTTTCTCTGGCACCTTTGGCTGTCTGTAATGCTATTTAAATATTGCACTCTGTGGTGAATGGACTGACATTACCATCTGTAGAGACAGAAAATAAGACAAGCGACTCCATTGTAATAATATAAATTATCCTTAAAAGTAAAACATTATATTCTACTTTTGATTTGTTCTTTAATAAATACTCTTTATCTCGCAATCGCTTTACTTTGCTAAAGTCAATGACTGTGTTCCAGTGCTCTAATCACTCCATTGTTGAACAAATTAACTCCAGGCAAGTATTCGATCACTGCTCTTTTTTTCTTCTCAAAAAGGGAAGCGGAGCAGCATATTTAAAAGGATTTGCAGGCACTTCATGCTCTTGAATAATGAGAGCACACTATAATGACGAGGATGCTTCTCACACTAGTGCACACTGAGAGCTACTACAGTGGATTCCTTGAAGCTGTTGATGACGACGTGTCTGTTTGAAGCCAGCGGGGGGGGGGGG
>NW_011349522.1:60372-82536 GCF_000735185.1 Notothenia coriiceps | reverse complement strand
GGTTTCCATTGTTCTGGATGAGAGATAAACCTCTTACATGTGAAAGTTTTGTGGAAGAACCGTAACAGATATCTGTGAAATTTCAAAACTTGAAGCATGTCAAGGAAGTTGAGTATCTGAAGTGTAATTTTTGTGTACTTTCGGGTTAATAATGTGGCCTTTTTGGCCGTTTAACTAAAGGTGTGCGGCTGCTGCCGTGAGGAAATATCTGCCTGAAATTACAATGGGCTTTAATGGAGACATGTTGAACGTTTTTGTCACTTCATGCCCTCAAAAAGCATTTTGTTTAATTATTTTTGCTTAATTATTTGTCATTTTTCAAGCTACAGGATGTTTTCCTACGTTTGTCATGAAAAATTATGTCTCAGGAATGTAGGGTTTGGGAATTATGGCAGTTTAAAAAAAATATATGAAGGCACATTTCAAACTGTCCTCCACTCTAACTCTGACATCACGCACTCTGCCTTAACGAGCTGCGCAATGTTAAAGTTCAAATGTTAAAAATGTGATGAATTATGGGATGTATCTCTGGAATTATGAAAGTTATGAATGAGAAAAGTAATAGCCATCGATTCCCGACCGAGCTGAACGTTTTGATGTTTGAACGGAGTTTCTGCGATGTTCAATGCGGGAGAAGAAGCGCGGCAAAATAAGTCGGCGGAATAATAAACTTTTCGTGCGTAGAAGAACAGTTAGTGGGAATGCTGTCAACAGCATTCCCTGTCAGGTTTCTAGGGTTTATTCCCAAAAGGAACACTTTATTTTAAGAGTAAATATATAATATATATATATATATTACCTCGTCACTGAGTCGGTCGTCTCTCAGCGTCGGAGGTATCCCAGAATGCTTTGCTTTCAGCAGCTCCATCAGGTTGTGGGTCGCATGAAGTCTCTGAGTTTCCACAACGAGGAAGAAAGACAGAAAGTGATCAGTTTAAAAAACGTGCAAAATTTATAAAAATGTATTCTGAGCCCGAAGTCAGGATTTCTGACATTTTCTGAAAAAAATGCTAAATTCTGAAATGTTCAGAAGGAGAACATTTTAGTTTTATTCTGAGTGAAGATCTGAGAAATAAAAAAAAATCTCGGAAAATATAAACAGTTCGGTGAAAAAGTGGACATTTGAGACAAAGTCAAAACTCGGTGAAAAAGAGAAAATTCTGAGAAAAAGTGAAAATTCTGAGAAAAAGTGAAAATTCAAAAAAATAAATCAGAACATTTGAAAAAATTCAAAAAAAAGTAATAACTCTGAGAAAGAAATTCATTCTTCTTTTATTTATTTTGGATTTGAAATGCTACTTTTACTTTCATAAATTAAATGTTCCACGTCTCGAGACTTTTGGGAGATTTATTTGAGATGAAAAACAGATAGTTAGTGTCTACATAGTTTGGGGTGTTTCTGTCCTTTATGCAGATATCTTATTCTCTCTTTGTGGATTTTGGACTATTTGGAGTTTTCCCACGAGTCTGAACGAAGACATGTTGGAGAAGCTCATCAGCCCGTGTTAGCGTGTGTGTCTATGCATTATAGTGTGTGTGTTTGTGTGTGTGTGTGTGCGTGCGTGCGTGCGTGTGTGCGTGCGTGTGTGTGTGAGCCCTTCACATGTAGATGAGTGATGTGTGTGTGTGTGTGAGCGTGTGTGTGTGTGTGTGTGTGTGTGTGTGTGTGTGTGTGTGTGTGTGTGTGTGTGTGTGTAAAAATATTACATGTATAACAGCAAAATATATGTTAATTTCGAAAACATACAGATAATGCTCAACAATGTGAGTGAGCTATCAAACTCAGAGTTTAGGTCATGAAGCTTTTTTTAATCGCTAAATGTTGTTCTTTGAAAATCAGTGTAAGCATTTATGAAAAGGAGTGCAATGTAAGCCGTTGTCATCCTCACAAGACATTACATAAACAAATCTACTGTCTCTCTTGGCAGTGTTGAAGTACAGTTATCTTGATGAGTTGTTAGTGTAAACATAGAAAATCATGCATTAGTTTTGATGTTGATTTCTCGAACATGAGAGAAGAAGTAATGACCGTGAAGAGGGGGTCAATTGTTCAAACTGACTTGATGAGAGTCAAGTATGACTCACTGCATGGCATTTCACAAGGGATCATTAGCAGTAAAACACCTATAAACAGAAGCTTAGCAGAAAAGCACTTAGCTCAAAGGGAACTTCAGTAGATGGTGCGGCAGTATTTGATTTACTATAAGCTTTATAAATGAAGAAATAGAATTAATTGTTATTTGGCAATACTTGAGAAATATTTAAACAAAGCCATTGTCTCATTCCTACACCGTTTGAATGAGACAAGGCAGTAGTTTACCGTTTAGTTGATATAGGAATTCTTATTTAGTTGTCACATCCCTTTACAAAAGCACTGTTACATCGTTGCTCAATGATGGTTTACAATGGAAAGGGACACATTGTGCCTGCATTCTAGTGAATCGAAGAGTTTTAAGTCACCTGCCTGATTTTTATGGCAGGCCAGACAACCTTCTTAGGTCTGTTGACACATACTCTGGTTGTGATGATAGACACAATGACGTCATTCAAGACTGAAATAGATCTCCCCAACCCAAACATCCGAAATCTTTATCCAGTGTTACCATCAGCTCTTATTCCTAGCCTTAAGGTGTTTACTCCATGTTCACAACAATTTTGTAAATACTGAAATATATTAACCTGAATAATATTTACAAAAACTGCGATTGTGACTCCTCTCACCGTGGGATTTGTTTGTCCTCAGCCCGAGAAAGCCATCGAGGTTTATGAGCAAGCTCTGAAGAAAAACCCAAAAGACGGTGCTCTAGCCAGCAAGATTGGAAAAGCCCTGGTCAAGACTCATAACTACGTCAAGGTATGTTTGATATACACATGTAAAAATAAACACGATCCACTCACAGAGAGAAGTGTTAACACAAGGCTGCTGTTACACAGGCCATAAATTACTACGAAGCAGCCCTGAAGACGGAGCAGCAGAACTTTCTGCGCTACGACCTGGCCGAGCTGCTGATGAAGATGAAGCAGTATCAGCGCTGTGAGACCGTCCTGCTGGAAGCTCTGGTCCATGAGTCAGGTACTTCAGACGTCAGAGCATTTCACACACAGCAAACTCCTGACGTCAAACACAAACTGTTAGAAAACTCTCACTCGTCACCGGCTTGAGCTTCAATATCAGGACACATGTATTTATTATCCTTGCAAGAATGAAAGTAGTCATCACACACAGAGCATTTGGTACAACTAGTTCCCAGAATAGTGTCCTTCACATGCTTATATACAAGAGAGTGTTTCACAGTCACAAGATGCAGGAATACTGGTTCAAAGCAGTATACAATGTTTGCTTTAGATTAGCTAAGACCCACGTCAGAAATGTTCATGCTTGTCATATGTCTATCTCCATAGAGGCTGAATCATCACGTTAATCGTTGTCACATAGCTATCGTATGCCTAAAACAGTGTGTCCTGACGTTCTTCTAGGTGATCATACAAATATGAACAACCTGATGCAACGATGAAAAGAAAATATAAGCAAATATGTCCAACAAAACCAATTCTACTGTTTTCAGTTGTTTAAAATATCGTGTTGCCTTTTTACATTTCTTCCCCGGATCTACCCAGTGAATGAACTGCAGGCACTCTCAGATAATTGCCGTTATCTGGTCCTGTTGGCAAAGGTCCAAAACAAGGTGGACAAGACTGAGGAAGCTTTGCTCTCCCTGCAAAAAGTAAGTGGTTTCAGCTTTGTGGCTTTTTTCGAGATTTTGTCATCTTTTCACATTTTGAATGAACTATTTTCTGGAGTATTTCCAATCAAAACGTATTGGTACGGTAACATGATACGGTTGATGTTGTTATAGTTGTTTCGAGATAAACAAGGTTGTCTTTTTGCTGTGTAAAGGCCAGAGATGTGCAGGCCAAGGTGCTGAAGCGGGTGCAGTTGGAGCAACCTGACGCCGTCCCCATGCAGAAGCAGCTTGCCGCCGAGATCTGTGCTGAGATCGCTAAACACTACACAAGTCAGAGGGGCTATGAGAGAGCGGTCAAATTCTACAAAGAAGCTCTTGTGTATTGTGAGACTGATCACAAGGTCAGTGCAGCCGAATCAAAAACGTCCTGTGTACTCACTGCAGCTGCGGTTTACAAGCACTGGCGTCTTTTCGAATCTGGTGCTTGTGTTTGTGACATTTTCTGATCATGGTTGATAGCTTAATCTATGGGAAAGGTATCTAACCTACAGAGGATGTTGTCAGATGAATGTTCTCCCTGTTCCTAGTTGATGCTGGAGCTGGCACGGGTGTACCTTACTCTAGATGATGTTGACTCGTGCCACGATCAATGCAGCATCATTTTGAAGAATGACCAGTTGAATGAAGATGCAACTCTGGTTTGTTCTCTCTGTCTTTCCTCACAGTTTTGATCATCACCTTTTTTTCTGACAAATTCTTAGAACTTTTTTCTTACATGTTTTTTTCTTAGATGATGGCTGACATTATGTTTAGGAAGCAGGAATATGAACAGGCAGTTTTCCACTTTCAACAACTTCTGGAGCGAAAACCAGGTACATTAGAGACACATTTCCCAAAAACAAATGGTGGTGAATTGATGATTTGAGAGAAGAATAATAAGTCACACCTGTTTTCAGACAACTACCCAACACTGTCGCGTCTCATTGAATTGTTGAGGAGGGCCGGGAAGTTGGAAGAAGTTCCCAGATTTCTTGATATGGCAGAAAAACACTCTTCCAGAACTAAGTTTGACCCCGGGTTCAACTACTGCAAAGGACTCTGTCTTTGGTACGTTTTGGGGGAACGTTTTCTTGACATATTTGACAAAATCAGTTTTAACATCACTGACTTAACTTGTGCTTGCTCCTCAGGTTTACAGGAGAACCTAATGAGGCCTTGTGGCACTTCAACAAAGCACGCAAAGACAACGATTGGGGTCAAAATGCTGTTTATAATATGATTGAAATCTACTTAAACCCTGACAATGACACCATGGGAGGAGAAGTATTTGAGAACTTAGATGGTGAGATTGGGTAAGTGGCAGCAAGAGCATACTATATACCTAAATAAACACTCTCATTGAACATCTCGCTTTTGTCTCTTACCAGGAACTCCACAGAGAAGCAGGAGTCGGAGCAGCTTTCTGTGAGAACAGCCGAGAAGCTGGTGAAGGAGTTAAAGCCTCAGACTCCAGGAGGACACACACAGCTCCGCATCCTGGATAACTACTGCTTGTTGGCCACTAAACAGAAGGCCAATATAGAGAAAGCCCTCAATGTTTTCACAGAGATTGCAAACAATGAGGTAAGTAAACGCCAGACTGTGCACGAGTTACATCACTCCCCTGTGTAAATATATGCACACTAGGAGTTGTGCATTAATTGAAATTCCCTCTTAATGTCAGTCAGAGGTTTGGTTGTTAACTGCACACGGATCAGGCTGAATTGTAATGTCATACATATGGTTTATGTTTTTATTTAAATGTTATAATAACATTTAACTGTACTCAAGCGGAGTCACTATGGTTTCAGTGTAAACGAATGGAAAGAAGGCAGTGTGGGGGGATTTGTTGTCCGGTTCATCCTGTCTCACCAGGATTCTCTGGTTCAATTCAGAAAGACCACGTGCCAGCACTGTTGGCCATGGCGACAGCTTATATGATGCTGAAGCAAACCCCAAGAGCCAGGAACCAGCTCAAACGCATAGCTAAGATGAACTGGAACATTGTTGACGCCGATGAGTTTGAGAAGAGCTGGCTGCTCTTGGCAGACATCTACATCCATTCGTCAAAGTATGACATGGCCGGGGACCTTCTAAAGAGATGCCTTAACCATAACAAGGTCTGTTTGAAAGTCTTGTCACTGCCTGCTTATTATGTGGTTTAAAAATCTGTCCAATTCACACAGAACCTCTACCCCTTAGTTTGGAGAATTGCCGGACTTTGTAACGCAGAGGCTGTATTTTATGTTAATTTCTTTGCGATCACAATTTAACGTTTTTTTTTCCACAGTCATGCTGTAAAGCCTATGAATATCTTGGCTACATCATGGAAAAAGAGCAGTCGTTCCGTGATGCAGCACTCAACTATGAACTGGCTTGGAAATATGGAAATAGGACTAACCCAACTATTGGTTTGTGCACCAAAATCACAAATCCAGCTATATTTAAAAGGACCAAAGCAATTTCAGAATCTATATTTCTAAAATGTATGTCATGTCATTTTAATTTCAGGATACAAGCTTGCTTTCAACTACCTGAAGGCAAAGAGGAATGTTGATGCCATAGATGTGTGTCATAAGGTGAGACCAAGTAGGTGTTTACAGTTTGACAGATAAGATCTGTATTTACACCGCTAATGATCTTTGCTTCTGTCCACAGGTTCTGGCTGCTCATCCAAATTATCCGAGAATGAGAAAAGATATCCTGGACAAAGCTCGAATGGCCCTGAGACCTTAGAAGTGTGTGTGTGTGTGTGTGTGTGTGTGTGTGTGTGTGTGTGTGTGTGTGTGTGTGTGTGTACCATTGAGCAAATGTTTCTGTAATAAAATGAGTTATTTTTGATTTAATCCTTTTTATGGTTTGGCTTCAGCTGTCAAATTAGAAAATGTTGGTTGTCTGTATTTGTCTGAAAACTGGCTAAAGCCCATTGCAATGTAAATGTTATTTAATTAAAGCATTGTTCTTTCTTTCCTTACAATGCCTTCACCAAAAAGTTGACTAAAAACATTTAAGACTATTTATGAAAAATGTCTGTGTGCTCCCCATTATCGAGATTACCTATTTTCTCAATTTGATACATGACTTAATCATTTTATTTGTAACAGTTAGGCTACCCTGTAAATCTATATTTCAATGTTGTATCTTGTCATTTATATTATTAGTATGCAGATACGTTTGGATATTTATAAAATCTGCATTTATTTAAATAATAAAATGATTTAGATACCTGATGTTGGCTTTTTGTCTGTCTCTTTTCTACAAAAAATCTAACTGATGCATTAAGAAGGGCATGAACTGTTTAAGGCATATCCTGAATGGACAATTTACATCATCCAACAATTGCCACATAGACAAACATTTACAAGCGTGAGTGGGAACGAAAGCAGGACACGGTGAACATTTTAATGGATAATAAAGTGGATGCCTGGCGTGAATAGGAAGTGCTGGGTAACACAGTCACTACAGATGGAGTCACTGTGCAAGTCAAAGGCAGAAAGAAGTCAGCGGAGCAGGCTCCCTGCGGCTGGATCCGCGTCCACACCGCCAAGCAGCCAACTCTTTATGAAGACCATCCGCTGTGGAGAACCTGGGCAATCAAAGGATTAGATGAAACAGCTGGTGAGTGTCTGTTTTTGCAACTTTTATTCACGGTATCTTAGATTCGTCTCCATGCAAAAGAACGTGTAACTTTTCTTAATGCGCGATGGACCATGTGCGTTTATGGATTGTGTTCATATATTTAAGCTGTGTGCAAGATGTGCTGTTTTCTCAGAGAGCCTGATTGGATGCGGTGGGGTGTGTGGGGGGTATTGCGCGTTCCTCCGTTATTTGTAACCCAGCAACTCTCCCAGTGAATGACCAGTTGAACAAATCCTATTAATGGCACCATTATTAATTCTGAGGAACTCCGTGAACAGTCTGCAATACTCCTGAAGTCCAAGTGACTGCAGTCCACTTTAGCGCATCTACCAGAAGGGTTTCAACCTATGTTTGATTCTGCAGTGATTTAGTATATTGGGCTTTTTTTTAAGGACACACGTCAAGCTACAGGGCAAAGAGTGCCACAACCTAACTTGTTTAACGGGATATTTTCTCATTTGTGTTTCAGGTATGGATTGTTATCCGCACAATTTCTCTCTGCGCAAGCGCGCCAGCAAGTCTCCTCCCTCTACCTGAGAGCAGAGAGCACCTGGATCCAACGAGACGGAAGTTTTGAGAGGGCAGAAAACTGAGCAAATCTTTTTGTCTCTGCGTAAAGTTTCTTTGAAAGTTGAATCAACAAAAAGAAGAACTCCAATCGAAGCAGGATGTCGTCGGTGGACATCTTTGAGACACATTTTAAGAGCTTTTCCATTTTACGTCTGTAGTTCATCGATTCATGGTAAGTGGTCTTTTTTTCTGAAGCTATACTGAGCAGCAGATACATAAGAAAAAAGGGATTTGTAGACGGCAGTAGAATACTTTTAGCTTCTTTAGGAACTGCTTCACACATGATTTGTTTTATTTCAAAGACAAAAAGTAAACAAAAAGGCTTAAAATACTAAGATGTTATTGTAGTAGAATGGCAAGTAATGTGTCTATATGTGGTATTTAAAGCCACATGTCTTTAATTTGATTATTACATTAATGCTTGTTGATCATCATTAAAAATCTGAATATATGTATTACAGCTGAATGTCAGTCCAAAGCCAGACTGCTCTCCTCTCAAGAAGAATGACAGTTCTCCGCAGAGTGCTCCGAAGGCGACTGCACCCAGTACAACTGGTGGTAGTGGCCCTTGTCTTCGTCACATTATTTTTCTTCATACAATGGGAGGTTGCTAGCCAAAACCAACAGGAGGACCCATGGCTAAGGGGGATGGCAGTGAAGCGGGATGCCATGCTGGGGATGGTGATGGGAGCTGTTAATAACTTAAAGGATGCCATGCCAAAGATGCAGATCAGAGCCCCTGTTCGCCAGCAGGACAATGCAGAGAGGGTGTCATGTCCACCGGGTCACTACACTGCTGCTGAGCTCAGGCCGGCTCTGGAGCGGCCCCCTCAGGACCCTATGGGGCCTGGAGCTGCTGGGAAACCTTTCCACACAGACTCACTGAGCACTGAGGAACAGAAGGAGAAAGAGAAGGGCGAAGAGAAACACTGCTTTAACCTGTATGCCAGCGACCACATCTCCTTGAGCAGAGACCTGGGCGCAGACACGAGACCACCGGAGTATGTCACTTTGTACAATCTTTACACTAATGTTTTTACTATCAATTGTAGAAACCTCAATAACATAATTGTGCTAGCGAACAAAGTAGACCAAATAGTGATAGTGCTAGTGGGTTTGAATGCAGATTCTGTGCTGTACAGGATGCACTAATTTATGCACTGGGCCAGAATGTTACTTGCCCATTGAGAAATGCTCAGATTGACCAGTAAAATCTAGATGTGGTCTAACCCACACACATTCATCTTTATTTGCTTTATGCAACAGGGAAAAATCTCAGGCAGAAACCACAGAGATAATTGCTCTGACTGGGACTTTGTTTCAGCACGCCTGCCCAGTTACTGTGGCCAGTTCAGAGAGAAGCACAGTTGTGTTTGGCAAATTGCAGTACATCCAAGTGCATGTTAGTCCAAGTATATGTCAGTAGATAGTCCGTACATGACACAGACATAAAGCCGAACCATGGACTGGCTATCTTATTAGAGAGAATTACTAAGTCTCTCCGGCTCTGATATGGCAGGCACTTCAAAGACTACCATGCATGCGGTGTCGCAGCTGAAATGGACACCCCACAGGGGAGGGTCTGCAGATGTAATAACTACCCTATTGTGCCACTCAGGAACTGTACAGGACATTCAGATCTTTGTGCTCTTTCTCCTTCTTCACTGCAGATGTATTGAGCAAACCTTCAAGCGATGCCCCCCCTTACCGACCACCAGTGTGATAATTGTGTTTCACAATGAAGGTTGGAGTACCCTGCTAAGGACAGTATACAGTGTCCTCCACACCTCACCTACAATTCTTCTCAAGGAGATCATCCTGGTGGACGACGCCAGCGTGGATGGTAAAACTTAATAGGGTCCTTCACGGCCGCATTGCTCTCTTTTTTGGGATCGATTTCATGCAGCATGTTGGGTGGGCAGCTGTTTGGTGTGCTACAAAACGTCCAAAAGGAGCTCCCTGCTCCTTCTGTGCCCCATGAATTGGGTTACAACAGGAAGCGAGGGCCTGCTAGTGAATACTTTCCTAAAAGGCATTAGCAGTGGTTGTGCTTAGAAATGAGTTAGTGTTAACTTGTAAACAGGTCTAATGTAGGAAGGAAACAAAATGCTGAGAGGAGAGACGTCTGAGGGAATGCAATCCATCTGACTTTCTAAGCTCAGTGACTTGTAGGAATCAGGCCACAGATGTACAGCAGATCTCCTGAAAGCCAGCCATGTGAAAGATGAAAGGAAGACAGCTTCTTCCTTTTTCATCTGTTTTACCTTCCAGGCTGAAGGCTGTGAATATTATCAATTATCACTTACACAATACTTGAGACTGTTTATTCAAAACCGTGTACAACATTCACTCTTAATACTCATAAGGTTTTTCTCAGTGTTTAACTTAACTCTCTGTCTAACCGATATACTATATACTTTCAGATGTGTTGAAGGACGGGCTGGATGATTATTTGAAGCACCTGAGTATTGTTCGAGTTGTGCGCCAGCGTGAAAGAAAAGGACTCATCACCGCTCGGTTGCTAGGTGCCTCCGTGGCCACAGGCGACACGCTTACCTTTCTGGATGCCCACTGTGAGTCAGCACCACTGTCATTACTCACATATAAAGCCAGTTGCATGCCAGACACACCCTGACTTATGATCCCACGGCTTAACAACCCAATGATTACACACAAATCCTTTGCATGGCGGCAATACCTCAAAAATTAGCCTTTCAGTGATTATTGTTTGATTTGCGTGGATTACCAGGTGAATGCTTCAATGGGTGGCTGGAGCCCCTGCTGGCCAGGATAGCTGAGAACCATACTGCAGTAGTGAGTCCAGATATAACCACCATCGATCTCAACACTTTTGAGTTCATCAAACCCTCCCCATATGGGCAGAATCACAACCGGGGTAACTTTGACTGGAGCCTTTCCTTCGGCTGGGAGAGTCTACCAGATCACGAGAGACAAAGGAGGAAGGATGAAACATACCCTATCAAGTAAGCAAAAAATCCATACACAACAACAAACTGGTGAAAACTTTAGCTTGTTGTGGGAAATCATTAACCACATTTCTCTTTAGGACTCCCACATTTGCTGGTGGGCTCTTCTCCATCTCAAAAGACTACTTCTACCATATTGGGAGCTACGATGAAGAAATGGAAATCTGGGGCGGCGAGAATATTGAAATGTCATTTAGGGTAAGTCATTCAGGCTGTGCAGGATTTTTGTTACCTGTTGAGTAATTCCAGTGCAGAACTCCTGCATAGGCGTGTCTGACTGCATTGTACATCTGTTTGTGCTGCCTGCAGGTGTGGCAGTGTGGCGGACAGCTGGAGATCATTCCTTGCTCCATTGTCGGCCATGTTTTCCGTACCAAGAGCCCCCACACCTTCCCAAAGGGCACACAAGTGATAGCACGTAACCAGGTTCGACTGGCTGAGGTCTGGATGGACGACTACAAGGACATCTTTTACCGCCGTAACCAGCAAGCTGCGCAGATATCAAAAGATGTATGTAGTGCTTCTGACACTAACGCGCCTTTGAAATCCTGTCATTCGACCCTTTTCAAATGCAGAAAATCACCCTGAAGCATTATCTTTCACTTGCCAGGGTCATATGTAAGTGTTTTTTTCAGACCAGTCATTATCCCCTTCCTCGCCCCTTTTTAAAACAAGTTTAAGCAAATCCAACCACATTGATCATAATTTAACATACTGCAGGGAAAGCATAGGATTACACACCCTACCATTTCACCTTTGTAATTCTTAATGCATGAATTCTGTAGAGCATACTCTGAAATGGTGAGACTTAGATAAGCTATTAGGGGCTGTAAGCGGTTAACTGTCAGAGGCGAAAGGGCCCGGAGGAAGTCAGCTCTGGTAAATGACACAGGCTCTCAGCATTTCCCAACATGCGGTCCCCCAGAGGTGCCATAAAGTGTTCCCTCAGGGCTGTACCTCCCAGAGCGAGCCAANAAATCCCAGAACCACACGGGGGGACCTAGTCAATGACCTGCAGAGAGCTGGGACCAAAGTAACAAAGACTACCATCAGTAACACACTACGCTGCCAGGGACTCAAATCCTGCAGTGCCAGACGTTCCCTGGCAGCGTAGTGTGTTACTGATGGTAGTCTTTGTTACTTTGGTCCCAGCTCTCTGCAGGTCATTGACTAGGTCCCCCCGTGTGGTTCTGGGATTTTTGCTCACCGTTCTTGTGATCATTTTGACCCCACGAGGTGAGATCTTGCGTGGATCCCCAGATCGAGGGAGATTATCAGTGGTCTTGTATGTCTTCCATTTTCTAATAATTGCTCCCACAGTTGATTTCTTCACAACAAGCTGCTTACCTATTGCAGATTCAGGCTTCCCAGCCTGGTGCAGGTCTACAATTTTGTTTCTGGTGTCCTTTGACAGCTCTTTGGTCTTGGCCATAGTGGAGTTTGGAGTGTGACTGTTTGAGGTTGTGGACAGGTGTCTTTTATACTGATAACGAGTTCAAACAGGTGCCATTAATACAGTTAACAAGTGGAGGACAGAGGAGGCTCTTAAAGAAGAAGTTACAGGTCNGACATGCTTGGTTAAGGTACGGGAGGAGTGTGAAGTCAAACTTGTCCTTTGAACGGCAGACATTTTTTTTACATGGCGTGGTATGTATACTCGCAAATGTGCCTGTGTCTAAAAATGAATTAAGGCAGAATCAAAGCAAAAATAGATTTGCAATAATGTATTTTAGGCTACTGAGCGAAGAGAAAAATAAGAAGTTATAGGCAATAAAGGGACAAAGACACGTCGGCCGTAACTGACAGCTTGCACTTATCACATCTGTTTTTAGTGTCGTCGTCTTTGCGCTTCAAGAATGATGTCACAAGCGACATGTCTGGCCATGTGTCGTGGGTGTGTTGCTGTGTGCGGTATGCATATGAGTGTGTGAGAAAACACAGCATAACGGAGATGAGACCAGACACGATATCCGATGCTCTGCTAACCATGTACCTTTCCAGAACAACATGTGTGTGGCACACCCACACACCACACACACCCACACACAGCACACACACACACACACACACACACACCACACACCACACACACACACACACACACACACGCACAAGCACAGCACACACAAACACAGCCACACACACACACACACAAACAACACACACTAAATCTACAGAAATGCTATTAGCATCGTCATGACTCGGAAATAGTGCAAAGTCTTAGGCTTAAACCCTCAAAGCAGCCACATGACACCGCTCGACCTGTGTCAAAAACTATCCTAAGACGCTCTAGAGAGTATTTATATCTTCAAGCAGGCAAACATCTTCACACGTGGTTGCATTTATGTTCGGGCCAAAGAGCAATAGAGCGTTTTCCACATACGAACAACAGGCTGCAGTTGACAATTTGTAATTAACCAGAATTTCAAGTGACCTGTTTAATTTCCACGCATCTTTGGTCGGCTCTGGATGATTTTTCTAATTCAGAGGAGGGGGTGAATCTAAAAATCACAGCTTGTCTCTTAACGCTTTTCACATATTGGCGCGAGTGAACTGTGCGGCCCAACGTTTGGATGAAAAGGAAGTGTGTTGAGTAGGGGGGAGAGGGGAGAAACGAGGCGAGGTGTGTTTTCAGTGCTGGTGCGTGAGTGTGTTTGCACTTGGAAAGCTGGGTTTGACATTCAATATTTTAAAATAAATGCCCGAAATACTGAGCTATACAAAAACTAAATCCAGTCGCATTTATATTTCATTGGGCACAAAAGTTTTGAAATGTGGTTGTTTTGAACAGTTGTTCCTCTGGTTCATAAAGCATAATACCCGTGGGAGCAAAAAGAGTATTCCTAGTCAGCCACACACATTGATGCAAGTCTCCCAGCTTAAAAAGATGCGAAGAGGCCTGTAATTTTCAATCACATCAAAGGTAACCCAACCATGAGAAGACAAAAAGAGAAACAAAAACTCCAGAAACACAATGCTGATTTTTAAAGATTTATTTGCCAAATATTGGTGGAAAATAAGTATTTGGTCCAATAACCAAACAAAAAACGATTCTTCGCTGCTCACCAGACCTGTAACTTCTTCTTTAAGAGCCTACATCTGTCCTCCCACTTGTAACCTGATTAATGCACCTGTTTGAGGTTGTGGACAGGTGTCTTTTATACTGATAACGAGTTCAAACAGGTGCCATTAATACAGTTAACAAGTGGAGGACAGAGGAGGCTCTTAAAGAAGAAGTTACAGGTCTGTGAGAGCCAGAAATCTTGTTTGTTTGTAGGTGACCAAATACTTATTTTCCACCATCATTTGCGAATAAATTCTTTAAAAATCAGACAATGTGATTTTCTGGATTTTCTTTTTCTCATTTTGTCTCTCATAGTTGAGGTATACCTAGGATGAAAATTACAGGCCTCTCTCATCTTTTTAAGTGGGAGAACTTGCACAATTGGTGGCTGACTAAATACTTTTTTTGCCCCACTGTAAGAAATCTTTAAGAATGCTTACAACAGAGTATGCTGCGTAGTAAGGGGCCCTCTAGGGTCTAATGTTTAAAAAAAGGGTCAGAATTTGTTACAACCTTTTCTAATCTTTGCTCTTGGATTAACATCAGATTAGGAATCGGACGGCACAGTTTGCAAACATTTGTATGCACAGATTCACACGTTTTATTTGCTCCACCATGTATCCCCAGAGGGACTCAGTAGCGTCACAACAACCTTAAAGAATACATCAAAATGTTACCTGTTCTCCGTTGAGCCACAGGGCCTCTGCTAACTCCAAGAAGACAGAGAGACAGTCAGCAGGACTGAGCTCAATCTTCTTGTTCTTAGACTTGGACGAGGATCCTGTTCTGCGGACACCTGGAAGTAACATGGCCATCTGCAGTGTCTGAATAGCTTCTGTCAGCTCGCCCATTTTCTTCTTAGCCTGAGCCCTGATCAGATGGTACAACGGATGTTCGCGAATCTGGAATGGACAAGAAGTCACAACACATTCGGAAATGCAATCTTCTCAGTTAATCAATATCAGATTGTGTAATACATCTGTGGTTGAGATCCTGATTGTAGCAGGAAATAACATTCACCACAGAAGACATTTTGTTCATCCAAACCCAGCTTAACTGCCACAGAGATGATTAACATTGCTTCTGTATTAACATGTGTGTCGCTAAACTGTTGGAATTTAACAATACACACTAAACGGATGGAAGTCTTCTTCATTTCACATACATCATTGTATTCATGCCTAACTGAGGATAAGCTGACATGTTTCTAAATGTTACAAACAAAGGCACATAACTTCATTATATTTGCCCCTTTCCCATTGGTTAAATAGGCCTGAACGCACACTGCAGTCAATCATAGTATTTAGTTTAGTTTATTTATAGTGTCGTGGACAGTCCCCATCGATGAACTGTCACAAAAACAGTAAATGGAGCAGCTTTAGCCGACATGGCTAATTTCCAGCTGTTGTCCCCGTTCAGATGGTAATAGACACCCTAAAAATTACAATATATCAACAGCATTAGTTTTAAAAAAAATATATAAAATAAAAAGGAGGAAGACAAGTAGATACCGGTGTGAGGATAAAAGAGAACAATAAACGACACACGTTACTACATACAGTACATGTCACATATAGCACATCACAATCACATAACAGAAACGAGGGGCAACATCCATGATCACAACATGTAACACAACATGTAACACAACATGTAACACTCACGCCATACTCAACACAGACTAGTGTGTGGAGGTGTAGTTCTCAGTGAACCATGTTTTTAAGTGAGCTGTGATATTCATGTTTATGGGGATCTTACCTCAAAGTTATGGCTGAGGCAGAGCTCAAGAGACTGGGAACACAGAGAGAAGTTGCCCTGCAGTAGATGAATCTGTGCCATTAGCAGATGAGCATCTGCATGAGAAGGACACTGCTCCAGACAATGTTCCAGACTGCTCTGAGCAGCGCCAATGTCACCTGAATAACCACAAAAGCAATACATTTTATTATTGATAATGATATTAATACATTTTATTTATCAAGCGGTTTATCAAGCTGCTTTACAGAGGTAAGAAAAAATAAGATAAGATAAAAAGTCTCATTAAAATCGAGCAGTAAATCCACATATGTCACAAGGACATGTCATCAATCACACAATGGAGGTTAGAATACCATATGCAGAAAATAAATCAAAAATATATTCAAAATGCTGTGCTTACCAGACTGATATCTGACTTTGGCAAGCAGGAAGACCCCTTGAGGGAGCCCTGGCACAATCTTGACCACAGTATCCAATAATGTGGCGCAGTGCTGGAGCTGAGGAGCAGGAGGCTGGCCCTGGGCTGGAGGCTGAAGCAAGGCAGTAAAAGATGTATTTAATGCAGAGATTCACACTAGAACAGGATGCATCACTTCATCATTCTATGACAAGAGCTAAATAGGGCCATTGTAAGTTTAAGAAAAATCTTTGGGGGGAGAATGTACAAAAAACTTGACAAGCAACCACAACACTTGCAAAATTGGACCAACCTCATCACATCACAGACCTCTCAGAAATGTATGATAATATTATCTCAGGGAGGATTTTTTTAGAACACAAATCTAGCCTTTTAATCGTAGAAATTAATCTTAGTTAATTAGTTAGTTAGTTAATCTTATTGCAGTGCCCAAATGTCGAAACCAGAATGTATATGACATTTTAATGACAAATCATGTCATTGATGAGTGTCACAGTCCTACCTTGGGAGGACACAGTGCAAGATACTCTTTAACAATCTCTAACAGGAAGTCAGGATTCAGCTTCTCAAAGTACTCCACTCCCAGAGGCAGACCCTGTAGGGTGGAGAAGTGTGTGTCCACTGCATCATTCAACAGATTGGTAACCTCCTCCTGGGGCCGGCGTTTTTTCACTGCGAGAACAGCCCGTAGGTAAAGTAGCTCCTGAGGGGGAAAACAAAACATACAATTCAATTGTTAGATACAAGAAAAAGAAAAGTAGCAGAGAGGCAAACTTAACAAGGCATTATGTACAAGATGGATCAAATACATAAGTAAAACTCTCCCAGGTAGAATAACTAACAAGAAGAAACAGGTTTAAAGCCCTATAAATTATATAAAAGCATGATAAGCCACTGTCTTTCAAGATACTGTTACTTAAATTAAAGACATTTTGTGTAGTCAGCATTCATAAAAATACGTCACCCCTGATTTTCCAATTGATTGTTGAATCTCTGTTAGAAATTCCAACTGTTGTTCTGCGTCGTCAATGTGGCCTTCTATCAGCTGGCAGCGGATTATACCTGCGTAGCAAAAATAATGTTAAATATCCAGACATAACAGCATGAGTGTTGAGCAGACAACAGGTTAAACACTGTAACAAGTTACCAGTCAAAGCAGAAACACTCGTCTCATCCAAAGTCATGGCAGTCTTGTACCACTTCATAGCCTCCTTGATTTTGCCCTGAAGCACCATCTGGTAGCCCAGCTCTGTGGCTAAATCTGAGTCTCCTGATGCCACAGAGAAGGCCCGCTCCACCATCCTGAACGTCTGCTCAATCACTTTCTCATTTCGTCCACACTGTGACAAAAAGAAGAAAGATAACTGTAAATGCTAAATAGAAATAGAACAACCCTTTATAATTAATAAAGTGCAGACTGTAGCATAAAGACAATTGGAAATAATAATATAAATTGTCTTACAACACGGGTGAAGGCAAGAGACATCCTGTAGAAAAGCTCTGGGTTGTGTGGTTCCAGAATCTCCAAGCTGCTGATGAGGTTTGAAAGCTGCTTTACCGTCTGCCAAGGGGGATACAAAAACAGTTCATTGATCAAAACTGTGCCACAGCTCCACTGTTAATTCCAGTATTTCAAATATTATTTATATTTTCTGCTGATTTGCACCCCAACCAGATCAAAGTATGACCTTGTGAAACATTACCTCAGAAATATCGCCATCTCTACATAAAGAATGTAGAGCTAGCATCCGCAGCGCCTCCAGGTTATTTGTATCCTTCTGTAAAAGCCTGAAATATGACACATAGTGAATGAAGTACACTTCCGTTCCTACACTTCTCAAGTTTGGATTTATTTGATCAAAAGTAATGGAATATATGATACAGCTGCGGTAGTGTGTTGAGCTCCCAGATGAATAGAATTCAAACTAAAAGTAACTGTGAAGCCGGCAAAGCATTACTGCATGCGTCATCTCAACATCCCAGTGAGGGCAACACTTTATGACACTTAAGTGATCACTCTTCTTTCTTTTCAACAAACCTGCAGCAGCAAATGCTTGGAATTGTGTTGTACTTTTGCACTTTGGCTCAATTGGCCAAGGTCCAGAGGGGCGAGCACAAACAATAGCTTAATCAGTAGTATGCACTGATCTGAGGCATCACGCTTGTGTTTCATTTGCACTTGAATGCTGAGCCATTTGTAAAGGCAGACTGTGTTTTCTCCTTCGTCCCTGGCAGTGATTTTTGACGTTTTTGCACTTCATGATATAGGCTTGTTCTAAGAAAGAGCTGACCTGTGTGCTGCATCTATGGTTTGCTCCCAGTCTTGAAGGCAGAGCAACAGCTTCATCTTCTTGATGAGGGCAGGCGAGAACCCAGGGAAACTAACAATCACCTGGTTAACCATCTCCAAAGCCCCAGAGTAGTTCTGACGATATTCATAGTACTGTGCCTGGGAAAGAAAACAAATTCACAAAGGGATGTTTTGTACACTCACTCAGGCTAGTAGAGAGTAGGACTTTTACTTTAGTATGCCTAAAGAACCCTAATTGAAGAAATATTAAAAAAGTTACAGAAGAACAATTCAAAAAATAAACTAAACTAACCTAAATATAGTTATGGTGTATGATAGCTGAACTCAACTGTATACATCATCAGAGTAGTGGCAAGGGACACATAATAATAAACAATTAGATCATAAATACATTTAAAAAACAAACAAATAGACAGGAAATATGATAGCATTGTCACATATTCAGCTGTGAATGAGGATGACTTTTTCAATATGGATATGTAGTTCCCGTCTCACCTTTCCCATCAGGGCAAAAAGATCAGCTTTTTCTTTCAGTCCCTCATCAAAGTACTTTCCAGCTTTTCGGGAGTAGGCGTCTTTACCAGATGTCACATCTATCCAGGCTTTTAGGATTATCCCCTGAAAAACAAACATTTCACAAGAGTATTAGGGGAGAAGCCAAAATGCTCTACTTGTCGTAAAAACACTCTAACACATTGCATAACATTTGAGTTATAATGATGCAAACATCTCACCTCTCTAGAGCCACTGGAGAGTTTGATCATTCTCTCTGTGTACTCCCTTGCTTTATCATGTCGTCCTAATAGCCAGAGAAACATCCCGGCATAGTACAAGCTTTTGGGAGATGCACTTTTACGATCATCTTTGACCTTAGCATCAAGTTCTTGAATAACCTCTTTGTCTGTGAACACATGGTAGATTTTTAGAATAATAGCAACATGTGTAGCCAGCATCTGACAATAATAAAAGAAGACTATTTGGGCTTACCTGGATTTGTCTTTTTTTTCTCAGCAAAGACAAGGGCCATTAATGTGCAGAGAGACACATCTCGACTGTCTCTGATTGTGTCCAACTCTATTGAGGCTTCTTGAATTTGATCTAAAATAAAATGTCATAGTAAAGAATGATAGATAGCAAAATAAACACTTGTCCAGCCAGAAAAAGACCAAGCTTTTTTTTTTACTAAACATTTACAAGCTTACCTTGCATGAGGTTGCCATAAGCGTGGAAGAACATGTAGATAGGATCATTGCTGAATTTCCTCTGCGCAGCTGCTGCAGCGTTTACAGCGTGATTGAAATATTTTTCATAGCAATAGCATCTGATCAAAGCCTGCAGAAATAAAGAAAGAAGACCCTGCGTTATAGGACTTTTAAGTGGAGATAGCTTGCAGCAAAACAAACCTACTGCATGCATCCAATGCCAGGGCTCAACGCTAACATCAGCTTTTGGTTGCCAAAACTGAAAATACGGTTGCCATTTTTAGTCACCTTATATTTTAAATAATTAAGATACTATACAGTTATACATCAACTTAATAATGAAAATGTGACACAAAAGAATGTTCAAATGCTTTACAATAAGTAATTAACACAATTATTTGAAACTTAAGTGGTAGTAAAATTGTCTCCACCCTCAATTGCTTGGTATTACAAAAACACCAGTAGTGCAGCAGATCCTCACAAATGAATTTGAGCCAAGTCACAAGGTTTCTTGGTCATCCGTTGGTCTCCCTTTCAAATTTTGGGTTTTCTTGACCTTTGGCTGATCCCCACCATAGATCCATTGGCCCTTCAGCGTTGAAGTCTTGATTGTGGTTCTGTCATGGGCAGACTAATACTTTATAATGTTAAATTAATTAAAACCATTTCACAGTTAAAGGTTCAGGGTATGTAAGTTTGAGAAACCGGCTCGAAATACACTTTTTGTTTATTCCATGGAATGCTCTTAACATTCCGTGCAATGAATACTTTTAAGTGGCTTTGGAAAAAAAAATCCATAAAAATGTCATCTGTGGAAGCCGTACTGTAAAAAGCCCCACGACCAATCATTTTAGCCGGCCCGGCTAAGAATAACGGATGTGCCTCACCTGCCTGTCAGCCTTCCATCTGGCACAAACTTATCTCGTGCCCTTATTGGTCATGTACGCGGTTCGTGTGTGTTGGGGAGGAGGGGCTCTATAAGGAAGTGGCAGGATTTTCTCGGTGTGTAGGCGGCGATAATCCAACAATCGCTCCTAACGTCTACACCCTATCGTCTATTCCTTGACCTCTCAGTGAAACGTCATGGGGTTAACATAGGTGGATAGGAACCATTCAAAAGGATTTAGGAGAAGAGACTGCGAGACGAATCCGTATTACCCTGTAACAGGTTTTGAATGGTTGAATATTCCACCATTTCAAAATCTTTTAAAAGTTTTAAACAAATTCCCACCAGCTCAGTGACTGTGAAATGTTGACTTCATTTGATCATTTCAGTGAAAACTCCAGACCAACGTAAGAGTTTGAGCCTCTTCGGGAGGGTGGTAACATTTTAAACATACACTTCATTCTTACTTTGTCCCGTTATTATATGTAGGAAGGATATTGGCTTTTTCTCTCAACTTCAACTTCAAAATAAAAGCATCTAAATAGGATTTGGTTTCTGACACACCAAAGTACGTTATTTGAACACCCCTCTCAATCGATTTGTACAAAAACAAAAATTAGTATGGCCAGCCCCTATTACGACCAACGCGTGTTTAAAGATATTGTGGTGACTCTAGTCTACACGGACCTTGTTTAGTGTAACACGCGGAGTATATAGGTTTGCCAGCTAGAGGTTGCAACGCACTCTAAACTTGACTCTCATCACTGAGTACATGTCCGATATCACTATTGCTTGATGTGAAAATAAAGAGTGGAAATCCATCTTAGATTACCTCCGCTCCGACTCCTTTCTTACCGGCACTACACTGGTGACCCTGCATTTTTCGAGATAGTTTCAGAAAAAAAAATGTGAACATGGCTAACGGATGTTTTCGTTAAGCTGCCGGCGTTTTGGGAGCATGCCGCGGAGCATGTTTGCACACGTGGAGGCTCACTTCGCTTGCAAGGCATCTCCACGACGAAGAGCTGAGATATACCTAGTGGATGGGACTTTATGGCCTTTGAAGGGAGCCGGATCTTATGGCTCCGTTCCTTTCAAAGAGCCGTTCAAAAGAGTCGTTCCAAAAGGCCGTTTTTTTAAAGGGTGCGGGGTTACATAGGTTCTATCTGCGAATTAATCACCAGGGATAATGATTGACTGTTATTGTCAGAGGCCGTAATGTCAATAATCTGCATTGTAAACATGACATAAAGGTGGCGCCATATTCATGTCAGTGAATGTATTTTTGAATGTAGCCTCCAGCATCCAACTGCGTTTTTCGCGTTTGGCTCATTTTCCATCCGAAAAACACGTGTCTAACCTGTCCTGTACCAACTTGTTATGCCTCTCTCTCTCGTGTATTCCGTTAAGACCACCCCATCTCACTCCTCGTGCTGTAAACCTGTGGTGTTCACTCCTCTGTCCTAAATGGATTGTTGGAGCATGCCCCCCCCCCCCCTGTGAGTCCCAGTGTGTCTGATTTGGTCAAGCGACGTGCAACTGCTCGCGAGGAGCGCTGTGAGGAGCAGACGAGGGTTTCCGTGTCGAAGATAGATGCGTCAGAG
>NW_011349522.1:40968-60103 GCF_000735185.1 Notothenia coriiceps | reverse complement strand
GCATGTATATATATATATTAACAATTTCATTATATGGATTCAACTTGTGCCCCCATTGGATTTTCGTGGTTTACCCGTTACTGTGACATCAGTATCAGCCATGGAAGATAGTTTGTTTGTTTCATTCTAAGCTATCCAGCAAGGCTATTTTCATGTATGTTGTTTTTTTTTCTGCACAGTGTAGTCTTGTTGTGATGAGAGGGATGGAGGTATTTAATAAAAACCTTGCTCGCTGGAGAATAGCTATGTCCTGTCACAACTTAATCGGAAAGTCGGAGACAAATATATATTTGAAATGATTTATTCACGATTGCAAAGTTTTGAACAGACATCCCCAGTCACCTCATTGTCATGTTGTAGTCCTCGCTGTACGCGTCCGGATATCGGAATCGCAACAACAACCTCACACACTGGTACTGAATGTGCATCAAAGTGTTCCTATGGAGCCAAATATACCAAAAGATAAATGTAAACAACAGAAGAAGCGATCGAAATGTGTATTTCCTGGCTATTCGACAATGGCTCCTCAAAGTACACGCCCCTGAGACATTCCTGTTATGCTGTGTATGTAATTTATTATATAATGCCTTGTATTTTATCTATGTAATGTCTTGTGTTTTATCTGGACCCTGAGTCTGTAATAAAATTTTCATTCATTCATTCATTCCTACCGTTATAGAACGTCACGAGTTCCCCCGCGTCACCAGTTAAACGGTAACACCGTTACAGTCGAGCCCTGCTGTTTTCAAAACAGAACACAGTAGAACAGTATGCCGTTTTTAGCTTCACAATCTCGTCACATAAGTTACTTTTATACGTTTTGAAAGCACGGGCGATAAGTCATCTATCGTTTAGGTCTAACAAGGTTACTTTCTGTATACATTTACAGCAATCCGAACTGATTTAGCGTTCACATTTTTTCTCTGTACTTGGGTTTCTGTAATATGTCCCTTACCAACGTTGTCTCTTCATCCTCCATCTCGGCTGCTTAGTGCTTTAACAGTAGCTGACGTGAAGTAACGGCCAGTTTAACCCGTCTGCATTGACGTTTCAAGCATCAAAACAGTATTATTGATGTTTCCGTTCTGTTTTCGCCATCTTGCACCCACTCCTTTAGCGTTGCCCGGTAACTTAGTAACAGCTGGGATTCATAGAGTATTTATTCTCCTAGATTTATCTTTCAGGCACCACTTCCTCACCCGCCGCTTGTATGCCCCGCATCTTTTAGTACTTTTGCTACATCCAAACGCAAACTATAGTACATTTTCTTTTAACTATATCAATAAAAGCGTAATTGAATTTATTTTGGATGATATTTAATTAACAGTGTTGGTTTCTAAGCCTGGTAGTAAGCCTGAGAGACTAAATCCAGGAAATACAAACACGCAATGCTTACACTTGAGTCAAGCTAATGTTGCCTTTCAAGCTGCAGGTGGCGCTGTCATCCTATTAATAATTATTATAATAATAATAACAATAATAATAATAATTATAATAATAATGAAATTAATAAATACATACATGGCAACAAAAACTCTCAGCAGTTGAAGCAACAAGCTGAAAAGGTATCTATATCGTGTCAAGTTAGATTAAATCTATTTTGAATATATGGAAATGATTTCAGGGTGCGCTTTGGTTACACTCACTGAGAGTGGATTATTGTGATCAGTAGGTGTGTAGTTGGAATGGCCTTCCGTTTGACCTACACAATTTAACATACTGAGGATATGCATTGTTAGATAATTAAGGAATCTTATCTCATGTTTCTCATTGTGTTACATAAACTATGTTATTGTTCAACCTATCAAAATTAAGAAATAAGAACGTTTTGACACCTATTAAGACATATTTACATAGTTTATTATGTGCAGTGGAATTCATCCAGCCAGTGTAATTGGAGGCCAATGTTATGCAACACCATGCATTGACTGTAGCGTTATGAACTCTTGATGTTTGCAGTGGTAAGTCCATGACAGGATCAGCCAGTGTACAGCATGGGTGCAACTGTTCCGAGGGGGAACCTTTCCATGCCTTGTCAAATACTATTTAGCACTAACCCTGGCACATAATCATTACTCTCTGCAGCACACATCAATGGAAGAGTAAATCAGGTTGATATTGAGCTCTGAGCATGTACATCGATGGGATAAGTCTGTGTAGGCCTACTGTACCCATAGCTTTGTACCCATATTGTGAGAGGTTATATTAACAGAACAAATAGTAGAAACATAAAATAGATGATATTAATCAATTTAATATATTCACTTTTTTGTGTCGATTAATGAATGAACCCAATTAATTGTATTTTCCATAATAGACAAAGTATGGTAGATGTAATACTCAAGGTGTTGTACTTAGCAAAGAGCAATAAATAGGCTACTGCATGTGTTGTAGCTCTTAGAAAGAATGCATTTGAAAACCTATTAGAGGAAATACTGTGGAATATGTATCCCCTGGGATATTGTGCTATAGCATTCTAATGGCTACATCTATTGAAGTTTGAACAGACCATTATTGATCAAAGAGCCATGTCCTATAATACAAGTACTGTAGCTCACTTGCAAACTTATTATTTTATTTATTTAGCTTTCCATATGTGCTGCTTAAAATGTGATTGCAATGCATTTCTTACACATACATTCATACTAATTTACCAGTGTAAATACACAAGCGGTATGTTGATGGTTGAGGATTTCATATCATTACACATTTATAGGATTGTTGCAATATCAAGACACAAACATAGAAAAAGAGTGACTCTTTGTACAAATCTCTGTTGTATTCCACAAGGTCTTTCTGTAAACTGCTCCATTTGTGTTTGTGTGTGTTTTGAGTTACTGAGGGAGTGGTTCACTTGAAACAGTGTGTGTGATTTAGCAGTTGAGCTAAAGAGTGAGTGTGTGAGTGTCTGTATGCAAGTCTGTGTGTCTGTCTATTAGCAAATAGGGAAGGTAGGGGGTACTCCACACCACCTAATCCAATGGGTTTTTCCTCCCATCTCTCTGCAGCAAATGAAATTACAGAGCTGTTATGGGTAGCATTCTCAGATTTCTCTTTGAATTGTTTTTTCCTCGCTCCCCTCCATGCATGCCAGTGGCCGAATCCCAAGCCAAAGAGACATCCTTTCATATAACATATCCACATATTATCTACCAGCTTGCGAGACTGCCAGGGTGGGGACAGCAGACCAACTTCCGACCTTCCACCCTAATGCAGTCTAACACAGGAGCTTGATGTCATGTTGCTGGGCAACCAGAAAGGAGAATCTGCAGCATCACTCTTGATTTACTGGTCATTAAAATAGGCAATATGTAACCCCACCTGTTGTAATCAGTGGAGCTGTGTGCTGGTTCTAGTCCTACATTTCAAAGGACATTGGCTCTCTTAAACAGTTCACATTATAAACAATATTTTTTTTTACAGATAAAGAATATTTTGAGTTTCTCTAAACAGTCATTTGTTGTCATGATGTCTCGAGTTATGTTGGCAAACATGTATTCAGAAACAGCTCAATTGTACTGCTGGCTTGTCAGAGAACAACATGTGAGCCATACAGTACTGTGAGGGGGTGTGGCACAAACTGATAATCACATCATTGTGAGACAGTATGGCAGGAATAATCAGCACTTTACCATCATCTTCTTGTTTACTGCCTCCAGTATTCAGCAGCCACAATAGGCAAAAGCGTTATTGGGCAGTAATGACTATTTCAACATTTTTATTAATAATTAATAAAAATGTTCCACCCACTTAAGATGCTAATAGTTTCCGGCAGTAGCCACAATGCGCACTCAGAAACCAGATTCTAGCTTCTTGCAAAGATGTTTGCTAAAACATAGTGCTCACTGAAATGATAATATCACAAACCTGTTCATATGTTCACATCTGAAGCTCCCTTCTTGGCCCGGAGCAACTAAAATATTTGGAAGCTATTTTTACATATATTGTGTTTTCCTGTCACTAACAATGATTTGCTTAAAGTGCTTTGGATATCCCAAGAGATTCAAAAGATCAATGTAAGTTGAATCATTAGGATGTGAGTGCTCATTACAATTTACACATGAGCTAGACACTGATAACTCCAACATTTTACAGCTTCTGAAATGAGCTAATGCTGATTGAGGTTTCGTAGTTATCAGCATTGCCATCAAGTTTATAAATGTAAAAGCTGATGCTAAATGCCTCTGATTTTGTTAGCACTTAAGATACAAATATTTTCAAAATGAAAGCCTTGCACTAAACTGAAGGTAATCAAGACAGTCTGAAAATTACTGAATTCTATTCAAAATAGTTGTGAATCCTTTGTGATATCAAGGGCATTAGTTTACCAAACCAAGATTAGGTGAGTTGAAGTGCAGCATTGACTTCAAAGTGCTGAATATGTTATGTATGTAATGTATATATGATACGTATAAACAATCACAACAAAAATCTCAACATAAGAAAATAAGTGTTTGGTTATTATATGTTAAAGAAATAAACTGGTGAGCTCTACATTTCTAATGAGACTTTTGAAAGATTGTTAGCAAATCACATTCAACTAAAAAATGTCTTTGAAAAAAAAACTCTTGGAGAAAATACCAGACACATGTTCATTCACACACAGGGTGGGAAAGTAGTTTTAAGCAGTACATTTTTGTATGCAGGTAGGTTTTGTATACGACAATTAAGAAGTAAGCTATGCATAAATGAAGATATTATTCTACACCAGCTCCATTGGTTTTCAGCATGTGTATAAAAGTGTGTATAGTTATAACTTTGAGGATATTTGACTTTAAATCCAACTCTAACACCTCTAACATTCAGCTCAAAAAGACAGAAACAGCAATACAAATGAAGGTCCTTGCATACATCAAACAATATATAAATGTATTTTATAAAAAGGAAGTTATGGAATGTTTTGGCATACTTGAGGTACATGTAATCTTTATTATTTTGGCATTTCAGTAAAATGGGTTATAGCAGTGTCTTGCATGCATTTATTTATACACTACAAGCATTATGCATGATGGGAGATGTTACATTTTATGTAATCAAACATTCTTTCGTTATGCATAAAGTATATTGTAAGTATTGAATGTTTTAATAACATGCAAAATATACTTATATTAATGGAAATATACTTTTACAACATGAAACAACAGATGAAGTTGTGACAAAGTCCAGGGTGGTTGTCATGGCCTGGGAAGTACAACTGCAACCATAAAATGTAAACAGAAGTAGGAAACATGAGATGTGTGATTCCATGTCCTTGAGACAATCATTCAGAATATTCTTAGCCGTCTTTCATCCAACTGATATTTATCATGATAAAGATTGAGAGGTAAACTGTGAAAAAACAGTTTAAAAAATAATACAAAAACATAAAATATCAATAAATAATGAAATGAAGTTAAAGGTTGAAAAATAAAGCTAAGCTTAAACAGCAAAGTCATAGAACATCAACATGATTTAAAAACATGGCTTTGTAATTATTTGAGGAACAATTAGTGTTCATTTAACAGTTTCCTTTGACCTTTTCCCCCTGCTAAATGTGCAGCTTGCCTGTCTGCTAAAATACAGCAGATCATGGAGAACATTTGGTTTCATATCACAGGTGATAAATAGTAGTTCTTCAATCAATTCCATACATTTATAACCATAACATCAAGTGCCATTGTAAAAAAACAACTAGGAAAGAAAGGAGACACAACGAGGAAATGGAAGACACATGAAGGAGAATATTTGAAATGATGCAGATGTCCTACAAATAGACATGATCACAGATAAACTCGTCATGGAGCAAACTGTCAAAGAGTTGTGGTTCAGCAAGGTCATTCATACAGAGGGTCATTTAGAGTGTGTACACAGCAAATGCTTGTTATATTTTTTGCCTTAAAAAAGAAAACATCGTTTTTTGATACAATCTGTTTATACTAGTAACATTTTAAATGGTACATCGCTAGTATATAGCCGGCTGAGATTAAGTATTTGAATGGTGATTAAATAAATATGAATGTGCAAAATATTCCTGCCATGCGTTATGGCTTGGACTCTGATAAACACAATCGATGCACAGGGCTGGAGTTGTTTGGACTGTAGGCTTAACTCACAAATAAAAAAATCCATTTGCATTTCATCAAGCATGATTGACGTGGATAGAACACGATGGAAATAGTGTACTACAGCATGCACACTGATGGAGAAACATTCATGCAGGTCTACATTTCTAGTAACATGCAGCGAATCTGACTTTGTGTCTTGGATTTTTCCAGTGGCGGTATCAGCAAGCAAGGCTAGCCTTATTGCCCCTGAAAGAACAACCCTTTTGAAAAGTAATTTTTTTTATAAAAAGTCAACAAAGCAAACCATTAAATCTAAAAATAATAAGAGCCATATAACATGTTTTTCTGCTTGAAAAAAAAGATAGTTAAGTAATACAACTTTCAGTGATATAACAATAATTCAAGACACTGGATAGTAGAACTGCAATATAATAAAGTCAAAGCATGAACTAATGTGTCTTTCTGAACACTTAGCCAAAAGGCATCCTTGCACCTAGAACACGGCCAATTGGTCCCACTAAAGCCAAAATGAGCAACCAAACTTTAGACTCAAGTAAGCATGGTCGGTTTGGCATATAGTTTATCTTTTAAAAGAGGGAGTCCAATGGATGTCTTTCAAAGGTTGTAAACATTTTCGTCATTAATTAAAATGTCTTTGTTGCATCTCCAGAATTCCTTCACTACTGCTCTCTGACATCTTTGCCCTCAACCTCCTTTTCACTTTTGTCTTTTTCATATTTGTGTCTTCCATTTGAAGTCACACTGTTACATGAAGGCTGAAGGGCCGCTGAAGGCGTCAGTTCACTTTTATCGGCGCTAGAAATGTCTTGGAGTTTGTCGGTGACAACATCCTCTTTGTCAATGTGTGTTCCATCCCTTTGAATGTTAACACCAGATCTGTTTGAGGGCTTCATGAAAACACGACTCCTTGCATAACATCTGTATGCTCTCTGGATGACAACGGCTGATGTGTCCTCCTGTTTGCGACGGAGGGTGGTAGTGATTGGTTCATAGGAAACTTTGGAAGGATTGGAGGCCATGAAGCGCTCCTCCATCTGCCCCCTTAGGATGTCCATCTCCCCACCTTCACCAAGAACACGTTTTGTGAATGCAAACAGAATGTCCAGGCAGTGAATGCGTTCACCATTCACCATGGGTAGATCCATAGAGATCAGTACCATCTTGTTAGGCATGGGTATACGTAACGGTGGGTCCAGAGCATCTGCAAATTCTGAAAGCTTTTTGTACTCCATGAACTGTGTTGCATGAGGATCAAACCTTTCCCAGACCTCGTAAAACGTTTCAAAATCATCCTCACTTAGTGGGTCGGCGCTCTCCTCAGTGGCCACACCGAAGTTTTCCAGGATAACAGCAATGTACATATTTATCACAACCAGGAAACAGATGATGATGTAGCTCACAAAGAAGGCGATGCCCACAGGAGGATTTCCACAGTCTCCCTTAATATCACTGCCAGGATGCTCTGTGGAATTGTCACAATCATCTTCATGTTTGTTGAGAATGGGCGCAAGAAGGCAATCCCACCCTGCTGAGGTGGTGATCTGGAACAAACAGATCATGCTGTTGGCAAATGTCTCAAAATTGAAAAGGTCATCAATGCCTGCTTCCTTCTTGACGTAAGCGAAGTTTGACATGCCGAAGATAGCATAGATAAACATCACCAAAAAGAGCAAGAGACCAATGTTGAACAAGGCAGGAAGTGACATCATCAAGGCAAACAAGAGTGTGCGAATTCCTTTGGCACTTTTAATAAGGCGGAGCACACGGCCAATGCGAGCCAATCGGATGACTCTGAACAATGTTGGCGAAACAAAATACTTCTCTATCAGTTCCGAGAGACACATTCCTGGGGAAAGAGAGCAAAACATATTAAACCAACTGTAAACAATACACACTTAAACTGAAAAGAATAATGGTTTTAATTTATTTGAGCAGTGCTGTGAATAGTGGCGATTCATACCGATGATTGACAGGACGACGACGATGAAGTCAAATACATTCCAACCATTTGTGAAGTAGTATTGGCGAAGCGCGATCATCTTCAACAAACACTCTCCAGTAAAGATGATAACGAATACTAGATTGATCCAGTAAAGAACTTGTTTTTTTTCTTCTGACTGGTCTTCAGTTTCTACCATCATGGTTACCATATTAAGCCATATTAGAACCATTATTAAAATATCGAATGCTTGTTTTGTGGTGAAGTCAAAGACATATCCTTGAATTTGGTTCTGAAATAGACATAAAGTGGACACAACTTTTTTTTAAGTGCCATGAAACAAAGATCACAGTTGTAATACAGATTAGACGCAGACTGAATTATAGTTACGTACTGATGGTCTAGGAATAGGCTTTTGTGGTTTCTTTGACCCCAGCTTTTTCATGGCATTGTAGTATTTCTTCTGTTCTTCAGTCATGAAGATGTCTTGACCTCCAAAGTAAATAAACAATATGAGGCATGTTAAATCATAGCAAAGGTGATAAGGAGACACTGCAGACATAGATTCATGCTTTTCAATTTTTGAATGTCAATCAGAATATCAAGTGAAAATATCCATATTCGTTTAGATACTTATCTTTTTCTTTTGCTGATTGAAGTTGTCTATGATGACACCAATGAAGAGATTGAGAGCGAAGAAGGCTCCAAATATGATGAAAACAACAAAAAACCAGTACATTTCCAGGCTGTTCTCATAATCTGGATGTTCATCCTATAAAAGGGAGAGGAAATTGAGACATTAGTACTTAACAGTTATAATCTTTAAAATGTTAATGTCATTTGGAAACTGGTGCTAGCCGTAAATACAATATAATACTACAGCTTATACTCCTAGATAAGACCTTTGAAGTACTTGTTTACAGTGAAGCCAAACAAACTCATGTTGTTGTAGTAATAAAGAATTAAGTCAAGGATAACTGCAACAGTCTGATTTCACACGGCACACGTCGCAAGTAGTTTTCACTTGTGATGTGTGCTCACAATGTGTTGGATGGATTTATTTTGAAAAATTTCAAAACAACACCAAGGTACATGGCATGGAGTAGGTCAAAATACTTATTTGTGATCCAGCAACTTGTTGTGTAGTTTACAGAGAAAGATAATCACATGGTTTTATTACATACACTTTTTAAACCTAAGTGTTGTAATATTGGGTGGGATTAATTATCAGTGAGATAATGGAACAGTGCAAGTGCAACATTAAAATGTGATTACCTTGCCTCGAGAGTCCACAGCAGCATACATGATTTCCATCCAGCCCTTGAATGTAGCCTTTATAGAAATGAACAATTTCCAAACAAAAGTATTTCTCACTTACAAATCACTTCTTGATATCCACCAAACAGCAAATAAGACATTGGCAAGATTACATCAACAATTTTTTCTATGATCAGTTACTTACCACTTGAAGCAATGCAAGGTATCCCATACCAACATTGTCAAAGTTGACTTTGTGGATCTTCCAACGAGCATTGGCCATTTTTTCACATTCTGACTTGTTTGTCACCATTGATATAGGGAACTCTTCATTTGAGGTTTTGTTGGCACAATAGCCGAACTTCCCCGCAAATAAGTTTACTCCCATGATGCTGAAGATGAGCCAGAAGATGAGACAAACCAGCAGCACATTGAAGATGGAAGGAATTGCTCCAAGCAGGGCATTGACCACCACCTGCACACCAAAACATCAACTTAGCCCATCATAGGATAGGATGTACTGTAGATTTAATGAAAATCTAAAAAACAATGATAACTGTGATAAGGTGGGAACAAAATAGGTATGAGATTGATGTTGTGTTATGTATCTAAAGGTTGTTTAAGTGCCTTACCACTACATTTTTAGAGAAACCGGAGACTTTTTATAGAGGCAATGTAATGTCAAAATATTAGTTTACTAGCAAAAACATGTAAAATGCTTGTAAATACCGGTATGTCATATTAAAGAACAATGAAATTGTAATGACATATTTTGACACATAAGTAGCTGCTTTTGCCAGTAAGTAAAGCTACCACTGGAGAAAAGACTATCATCTTAACAGTACTCTGAAAAACCAGGACAATACAACATGAATGCAACTAATCAATAAATACTACATTGATTTTAGCAGCCGTCAACCCTCCCCCTTTGGTTACATAAGTTGTCCACCCCTGTTTAGACCAGGTTTGCGTTGCACAGCAAAATATTGTAAGGGTGTGAGAAGTCACAGCAGACATGGCCTCACACAATGGAAAAGTCTGACATTTAGCTTAGCATTGTTAGCTTAGCTTAGCATAAAGACTGGAAAAAGGTAGATAGCCTACAGTAAGCCTGGCTCAATCCAAAGATAAAAAAATCCACCTACAACCATTTCAAAAGCTCACTCATTAACATGCTGTATACTTTTTAGCCTTTTTAGTGACTCCAGGAATTCAATGCTCCTAGCCCAAAAGGCAGAGGAGAAGAGATGAGTTTTGAGGCCGGACTGGAAGAGTGTGAGGGACTCTGAGTCACGGAGGGAATTCCAGAGTCTGGGATCTGGATCATGGATCTTTATGCCACTCTCTGCCACTGCCGGTGCAGTAAGATGGTGACATACAAAGATAAATCAAGGGAATCTTACCCTCATGCCGTCAAACCGAGAAAGGGCTCTCAGTGGCCTTAGAGCTCGAAGGGTTCTCAGAGACTTGATGGCACCAAGTTCAGAATATCCCATGGCATTGGCTACCATACTGACCACTGAGACCTAAAACACATACAGATGTTAATAAAAAGAAGCTAAGAAATATTTTAAGTAAGTTAATGTGTCATTCTGTGTAAGAAGATCTGTTTCAACCTACATCGACAATGAGGAAGTCTAGCCAGCACCAGGCATTTGTAAAATACTTGGCATATCCATAGGCCACCCACTTCAGTAACATCTCCAGAATGAAGATGTAGGTGAAGATTTTGTCCGCAAACTCCAACATCGTTTTAATGGTCTTCCTCTGCTCAATGTAGATGTCCTCAAATGCCTGATCATGGAAAAAATGGCAGTGAGTAATTAATTCTAAAAAGGAATCAGACAAAATAAATTTTTAAAATCTAAACCTTACTTTGCAGAGAAAGGTTTTTAAAACAAATATTTTTAATGTTAAATAAAAGAAAAAAGGTAAACAACATTTTCTTTTAAAATCTAATGCCGGACGTGATGCCTAACACAATCGATTAATACATAGGAGGAGTCAGTCAAATCAGTTGTTCAAAAATAACTTTATGGTTATTTTTTTCCCCGCTCATGCTCTTACCAGTGCTCCACTGCTGAGCAGGATCATGAAAATGATGAAGCTCTCAAACCAGTTGTGCTCCACGATCCGGAAACAAGTCTTTCTAAGCGTCCACCACACCTTCCACCAGCCCACTTCCACTTTTACTTGACAACACTGGTACTTTCGCACACACCCTGAGTATGGAGAAAGAGAAGATGGCAAATCACCTGTTTAATATTGCGTATAAGCATAACAGTGCTGGGTAAAGTTGTGGTTGTAGTAGTATTTACTGTCAGGAAAGCAGGCATCAGGTTCAGCAAATTCTTCTGAATCAAAGTCCACAGACTCTACTCCCTCCCCGCCTGGCAAACCGTCTATTGTACTCCCCTCTGAGGAGCTGACCTGGTCATCCTCTTCCACAATCTGCGGATGAAGCAGAATCAAACCAGTGTTGGATAAGCAAACATAACAGAGCCATGGCAAAGGTAAGGGACTGACATACTGAGAACATGTCTCTCCATGCTCCCCATTTCTCTTCAAAATTAAGTTATTTTCTTACACAAAAACCCTATCAAATTCAAAGAGAGATTTAATTAGTATACATGAGGATTTTACATCATGCATGATGATTTTTGGCATATTTTGATATGTATTTTCTGTTGTTTTGTTTATATTAGGAATAAAATATTTAAGCATTAGAGCACTGACTGCGCATTCTGACTTGTTTCACCCATTAACTGTTTGCTAAGCCAAGAGACGTACGAAATATTTAAAAAATGAAATATAAAAAGAAATATATAAGTACATTTGAGAGTGGCAGCCTGTCGGTGTTGTACGGTAGCATGGTCTTTCAGCCTGCTGTTATATGGCTTTCTACAGGGTGTGTCTCCTAATAGCTGGCAGATGAGAACAGCTTGAATGCCTTCCTAGAGAATGCAGAGCACTGGCTGTCCTGGGACCAGCTAATGCAGTGCAGGCAATGATGTACTTTAAGCATGTTACTGAGATGGACTGTGAGCATTAAAGTCAATGTGTTGATGCTGTGTGCTTTAATGCATCAATTCTGCTTCTGTCAAAGTGCTTCAGCAAAATTACGAGTAATCAGTGGAACATTATGTTTGTGTTTTTTTAAGTAAAATTGCGATTTTTAAATATCTATTGAAAGCATGTCAGCAGAAAGCCTTTGTATGTGTGTGCGTTAACCACATATCCTGTTGGTTAATTGCACTCTTGTGTATTTTATGTCAAGATTCAAAGTCCAATTTTGTCAAGACCCCGACAAACGAATAAAGACGTAAAGCAAACCATAGAATCAAGAATAAAGGAGAAACTTCATTGCATAAGTAATTATCTACAAAAATGGTTCTTATGGAGATTTGTATTATTACAAATTTCAAGGGGAAAAAAAGTAATGTCAAAGAAAAATAGGTGGTCTGTTAAAATGTTTTCTCGATGATTACTGTAGTGTAAATGATGTACACTATCTCCATAATGATTGCAACAAAGTATTATTTAACCTTTGGAGCATCTGTTAAGCAGCAAGCAAGCAGTAGCAACTCAAAATATTGCAAGCTCAGACGAAGGTTGAATAAGTACATTTACAATGCAAATAAAAACGTGGTAACAATAATCATAAAATGGACAGTGTATTTCTTTTTTTCTATTGCACTGTGAGCTTTCTTTCAATGCAAAGCACACAGCACCCTTAAGAGGAGGAGTCGGCTTCCAAGCACTCATGGCCTAAATTGCCCATAATGCAATCTACACACTGGTATTTTCCTGTCTATATGGACTCTCCCCATTAAAGGGCCAAAGGATTTAGTATCTTCAGGGGAAACACCACATCACATGCACATACCATTGCCATGGACTGGGGGCAAAGTGCTTCAAGGGGACTACTGCGACGAATCATGCCACAACCAATAGTGAAATTCTCTTTCATCCATTACACATCCTAAACATTATTTGTATAGACTTATTTCTAACAGTGAAAGTACCTTGATATACCAATCGCGCCAATTCACAAGAACATCCTTACCTCAGGGCATACTACTATATCAGATGAGAGACTGCTGAAGTCCTCTGTGTTGAGGTTTTCAAAGTCTGATTCTCCCAGAGCAATAGGAACAGTGACAGTCAGACTAGGGTTGTGAATGAAAGACATAATGGAATCATCACTCTTGCTACTGACTATGTACTTGTCTCCATTTTTGTCTACTCCGGTCACATCCCCATTTCCATTCTTAGAAAAGTCTTTGATGGTATGGTTGGGTACACCATTTGGCCCTAAAGGTCTGTGGAGCTCATCCAGGGTTTTGTCTTCACCCTTCCTTTTCTTCTTCCTCCTGAGACAGACACTATTGCAGCTGCTTCGAAGCAGGGACTTGACGAAGGCAATGCCATTGTGAATCCTTCCAATGGCAACCTGCAAATTGTTCATGTCCGTGTCGTCTTCTACCCCCGCGAGGTTATCAGAACTGAATGAACTCAGCAGCAGGGCCAGGAACAGATTCAGCAACTAACAAAAATGACATAACTTCATGTAAGATTGCATTTCATGTTTTAGACTTTGTACTTTATGATAACAACAGAACACGAGTATTTATAAATTAGTTAATTGTTAAGTTGGGCTCATAGACCATAAGAGATGACCATAAGACCATAAGAGATGAAAATGTACCACAAGGTTTCCGATAACCAAGACCATCATGTAGACAGTGATGCACTTGGCTGTCCCAGCCACCTCCATACAGTCCCACATGGTTTCTATCCACTCTCCACAAAGCACTCGGAACACAATGAGAAATGAATGGAAGAAGTCGTTCATGTGCCAACGGGGCAGAATGCACTTGTCAGAGATTTTACACACACACTCCTTGTAGTGTTTTCCAAACAGTTGCATGCCCACAACTGCAAAAATGAAGACGATAATGGCCAGCACCAGCGTCAGATTGCCCAAAGCCCCCACTGAATTGCCAATTATCTTGATTAGTGTGTTAAGAGTGGGCCACGATTTAGCCAACTTGAATACTCTCATCTACAAAAGAAAAGAAAAACAAATTATTTCGTATCTATCAGCAAACAACTGCTACTGAACATTGACTTTGGCAAATGTACGGTATACTCACCAATCTGAATGATCTCAGAACAGACATGCCTTCCACGTTTTCCAAGCCCAGCTCCATCAAGCTCAAACTGACAATGATTGAATCAAAAATATTCCATTTCTCCTGGAAGTAATAGTATGGGTCCATAGCAATGATCTTGAAGACCATTTCTGCCGTGAAGATGCTAGTAAAAATCTTTATTAAAGCAAGAATCAGAAATGCTGACTATTAATAAACATGAAACCCATTAAGCAAAAAAGTGTGTTCTTTACAATTCACTTTCAGTCCACTCACCAAATTTCCCACACGCAGCATGCAGGTGAAATGGATAGATATTGGATGATGCTCCATGGCCATAAACAATGTGTTGAGCACAATGCAGATGGTGATGGTTAGGTCCGTGAAGGGGTCCATCACAACTAGTTTAACCTTCCTCTTGATCCTCAACCATCTCGGACAACACTCCCAGATGAGGAAAGTGTTGGCAAAATTGTACCAGCAAGGAGGACACTTCTGCCTCGACTCTTCAAGCTCTGATAAACACAAGTAATGGTTCAACCGAAAAATATGTTTTAATCTGCTGCATCATTTTTATTTTCGATTATGCGAGACAAAATCCAGCGAGGACACTTATGCCATTGTCTACAATGCTTACCTTCCACTGTGCTAGTTATGACACTGGCTGTACTGAGAGCTCTCTGTCTAGCCTCTGGGCCATCAAGGAAGTCAATACACTCATGGTCTGCTCCTCCACCCGGTCTGTATTCTGTGTCAGTGGTGTCAGCCTGAGGATACAAACAATTGTTACGGATGCAACTGTGTTAGAGAACTGGGTTGAAATGCATATAAAGTGGCTGAAAAAACAATAACCAATTGAAACATTGGAAAAATGTAGGAACATTTGAATGTCCAAGTTATGCTTTGTAATTGTCATTCCTGACCACAGAAAACGGCATGAACAGTTGAAAGTGAGTCTAGCATTCACGAAAGCGTCTTAGAGCAAAGGCAAAAAAAAATCAGATACATGATTTTCAAAGTAATTATTTCCAATGCTATAAATTCAGTGTCTGATCAAATTCAAATACTTCTGTCTCTTGTTTGCTTCCATACCAGTTCATCCAATTAAGATTTTGCGCCACGGTTTCACAGATACCAATGCTAGCACAGTGAAATGCTACTTTTAGAAAAAAACTTTCAGTAAAACAACAATTGTTGAAATGATCATGAACTTTGGAATGATGTTCTATTGAAACAGCATCCTGATTCCTACACATGAGGGTATTTGATACAGGCAGTAAAAGGTAACAACAACAACAAAGATGGAGTTATGGGCTATAGGCAAATGAAGTAGGGCAATCTGGGATAGACAACCCTTTCTTACGTGGTCTCCTGTGAAGGCCATATCTACCGTCACTTTGGGCAGAAGTAGCTCCACAGGTGACAGTGGCTGTGAATTCCCACCCACCAGAGACACAACCCCATTGCAGTCTACAGAGCTGTGCTTGATCCCATTTGGTGGAAGTAAGAGATGCGACAAGAAGCTGCATTGGCTCATACTGCTGCTGCGTCGATCACTAGTCCGGGGAAAAAACAAAGAGCCCCTTCGACTTAGGGTGTCCTCAAAAATGCTGTTCTCGTCATCAGCAAATTCATTTTCTGAGCTCACGTCCTGCGCTTGGCTTCGGAAACTGACAATGCTGGTCCTACTATTCCGTCTGGATGAGAACATGGGTCCACGAAAACTCAGAAAGGACTAGAAGAGAAAGATATTCTTATCATCTTATCATAATAAGATAAATTCTGATCATAAAAAAGGAAAGATGACATTGCAATGACCACAATGTCATATGTGCAAATGACATAAAATGGTGAGAAACGAAAATGCCTTATGATAATGAGAAGGTTGACGATGTTCTAAATTATGCTTTGAGGACTTAAAGGAAACTGCAAAATTAAAAATACATGTTGGTGATGAGCACAGTAAGGATCATGAAGATGATGAAGAGATGAAGATTAGGATCATCATGATGCTGATGATGATTTTGACAGTGATGCTGATGATGGTAATGATGATTATGAAGATGATGAGGATGATGAGGATGATGATGAGGATTGTGATGATTGAAAAATCACCATATTTTTACGAAATATGACAAAATTCTCGAGGAAAAAAAAGCATTATTTCGTGGGAATGTGAAGACAATACTAATTGCATCTTGATAATGATTAAAATTAATAACAATGTAAGAAGTTGATCAAGAAATAGAAGATGATGATGAAAATGTCAATGCCAAAGGTGATGATGGGAAAAGAAATGTCATTGTGAAAGCAGTGAATTAATCGTTGCATTGGGCTCACAACATGTACGAAAGTAATCACAAATGTATAAGAAACTAAAGGAAGATCAGTAAATGTTGACAATATTATGTATATATTGAGTAACACATTCTTAATATTGTAACAATCCAACACTTGGTATGACGTTAGAATTCCTCACAACTATCTGTGGCTGTAATGTAAGCTTTGCAATCTCTTTATCAATCCATTAGCTTCTACTGCCTGTCATTCAGTTTGAGCTCTGCAAAGAGCTTGACAAAAGCCAGCAAGTCTTCCTGTTGACAAAGTTAGACATCTGCCATTTAATTACAAAAAACATTTATCACAGACTTGCATCTTATCAATTCTGATGAATATTCTTTCAAAAATATGGCCACTGGAGCACTGCTATTTTCTGACAGGCTCTGTAAGTCAATATTTCATAATGAAATACAATCTTTTTTTTATTGAATAGTACAATTCATGCCAGTATAAGTTGATGGGACTGTAAAAAAAAAGAAAAGTCTTTAATTGTACTATTATTGATTGGTGCAGAATAACCGCATTGAAGATACATGTAGAAGTAAAATTAATGGGAAGAACAATGCATAAATCGGGCTTTAGGGTTGAAAAAGGACATAATAACCTGAAAGCAGGGCAACAGTTCACATCACATCGGTAGCTAACATCGCTGTTTTCATAGACAATCTTACTGGCAGATTATACTGAACCTGATGCGTGGGTGAGCATTTCATGTCATAGTTGAGCTGGTTTGCATCCACAGAGAAGCGGCAGCGACCTTTCTTAATGCTGTCCTGCGACTCGGATTTAGGGACCTTCTTGTCATCCCCTTTGCCATCATCTTGCCTTTTTTTTCTTCTGTTGCGTCTCTCTTTGGCGCTTTTTGAGCTGAGCTTAGAGTCAGAAGAGCTCTCCGGGCCACTGGGTTTATCACTGGCCTCGCCTCTCTCTGCAGCCTCTGCAGTTGCTGCTAGCTAGAAGAGAAGTGAGGACAAATGGGGTAAACACATGGAATAGATCTTTGTGAATCATATGTTGTTCAGGTATTAATGACACTGTGTCATAAAAAGTGTTCAACTGCATGTAGAAGTTTTCCATTGTAAGTGAGAACCAAACATATTCATGCACTGTAACTGGGTCTCAGCTTTTTCCATGTAAACTAAGACTCATAACAGCAAAAGTTAACCACAATCGAAACACTGGCTATAAAACAACTTAGAACCCTCAGCTGTCTTTTGTAAAAACAAATACCTAGTGATAAAAGTAAGATTCATTCCAACTTTATTTAGTTTACTTGAAATCCGTCATTTGACATTAATATTTGGGACATTCGATCGCCCTGTACCTGAGCGTCCTCTTGCTGCTGTTTCAGCTGCTCTATCATGGCCTTAAACTCTTCCTCCTTCTCCTTCGTCTCCTTTATGGTGGCTTGGCTCTGCTCCTCGTAGGCCATAGCTACTACAGCCAAGATCAGGTTGATCAGATAAAAGGAACCGAGGAAAATCACCAGCACAAAAAAGAACATGTAGGGCTTCCCAGCTGCTCGCAATGTCTGGAAGAAAAAATAAAAACAATGTTGTGGTACACTTATTTAATATAGTTATTCAAATGAATTGACCTTGTTATCTTGTATTTCCTAATTCAATATGTTTCTGCTCTCTACTATCTGCCGTAAGTTTAGTTATGATTATCATTATGATGTTATGTGGATAGATCAAAGCAGCATACTTTATGTAAATGTCTCTGTCCCTCCCTTTTACTTGTCTGTGACCAATATCATTTGAAATATTTAAAATGATCATAAACATTTATAGAAAATATAACTTTAACCACATTCTCATGAGTAAAACACCTGATTTTGTTTAATTTAAATAAATTAGATTTAATACCCTGTAAAAACACAGCCATAAAAAAAAGCTTTTTGAAACTACCAAGCTGGTCATTTCAACCAAGTACACAAAGTGCAGTGTTGTATTACTGTTTGCTTTACTTGCTGATACTACAATGTTAAGCCCATTCAGTGGACAACTATTTACCTTCAGTCCCATTCAAGTTGTGTTTGCCTGAGTCACAGTTGGCTCATCTTTGTTCCTTCTGACCAAGATGCACCTGCACTATTTAGAAGTTTGTTTGAACACCATTAATACCAATATTGTATGTAATGTGAGAATGCTTTGTCTTTTTTACAGAGCCCTTCCACAGAAGGCACTGCCCTTTTTTGTATTTGAAGAAGCAGACGGTAAAAATACTGCATCCTCCAAACACTAACACACATGAGGTCAAACATTTCAACAACCTGCCATGTATTACTCACAGGGTCACTGAGAAACTAAACGACCAAGGAAGACCATATTGCATAAGATTACCTTCATAAAGAGCTACAGACTGCCAACGGACACACA
>NW_011349522.1:39370-40946 GCF_000735185.1 Notothenia coriiceps | reverse complement strand
GTTTGGGGGCGGCGCGATTACATGTAAAGTCAATGCAGAGACGCGGACAGATGCGAATTAATGCGAGTAAACACAGCTGGCAGCCGCGGTGAAACTCGAGCGATTAGAGCGAAGCGAATATTCGCATCGCGTCCGGTGTGAACGTAGCTTTTAATATTATAATTATTTTGCAAGACAATATAATGTTTAAAGACTGTGACCTCACATGAGACAGGGAAAAACTGACCCTGAGGTTATTGCAGGATAATAAAATATTTGATGGATTAATAAAGCGGAGTATCATCTGCAGAAAACATGTAGATACTGTATACACATAGGCCTACAGCCTATTGTTGCCTCATTGCTGCAGCTTGTATAAAGATAACCATGTAGAATTTGGCAAATGTCTTTCTATTCAAGTGTATAATGTTCTCTAATTTCCTGCAAACAACCTGACACTTCAGTGTTTCTCGAGTTTCACCGCGGCTGCCAGCTGTGTTTACTCGCATTAATTCGCATCTGTCCGCGTCTCTGCATTGACTTTACATGTAATCGCGCCGCCCCCAAACATCGCATCGCGTCCGGTCTGAACGTAGCAAGAACAAACAAACGTATATACTGTATGTGCATTCATAAGCGATTCTGAAGACATTGATTCTGGAGAAAGATTGTTCACATATAAATTAAATTGCTTAAACAATTCTCTCCTCCAATCTGCGCTCCTTGAGAACCTTAGCATGTGCCAGATGTTTCCCCTCGCTCACACTGCCTTATCTTTAAACATCCATTGTAGGCCTACTTCCCCTCGCCCGGCTGGAATAATGATGTGTGACTTGATCTGAGCCACTCTGTTTGTTTCCCATTTTCAGAGCCAGGGTTGTGGATGAACACAAGAATGAATACCATCTTTTTCAGTGTATAAACAGAAATGACAGCAAGCTAACCAAGAGGAGATCTTTACTGAATTTGACCAAATGATTTGAAGTGAAAATCATCTATGCATGCATGACTTATGTATTATATGACTTCAAAACATCCAATCGTTATAATTAAAGGGCCTACCTGCTGGTAAAGAGTCTCCCAGTAATCCTGCGTCATCAGTCTAAACAGAGAGAGAAAGGCCCAACCAAAGGAGTCAAAACTGGTGTAATCATAGTCTGGATTTTGTCCTGCTTTTTCGCAATGGAACCCCTCTGGGCAGTGCCTGCAAAAAAACAAAGAGTCCATAAAGCTCAGAAGAAATGCAAACACAGATACATCAAACAGCACAAAGATTATCTACATGATGTTGTATCCAGTCTTCTTGTGTTTGGGTATACACTTACCCAGCTCCAATGCTAAATCCACAAAGCAATGCATCTTTTTTACCTGGAAGGACATAGTAAAAACCTGATGGGGCAAGAAGGAAAATCAGACTTTTTTGTCAGCAGTGGTTGGAAAAAAGCCCAAGATAGACACATAATATATTGTTTATAATGACTATACCTCTATAATCCGCAATTAATAATATCTAATAATATTGTCAACATTGGGCTGGAGGTGTTCATTCAAGTCTAAAAGCCTCACAAATTTGGAATATTTTTAAATGGGGGGGGGG
>NW_011349522.1:0-39333 GCF_000735185.1 Notothenia coriiceps | reverse complement strand
TAAGCTGTGCTTTTCTATCGGGTGGCTTAAGGCCAAGGTCAGTCATCACTTAAAGCTCATCCGCAGGAAGGAGTTAAAGGTATGAGGAATAGCAACACCAAACTAATGTGATGACATTATGTTCCAGTGAGAGTTGAGGGAATCTAATGTATCCATTTTAGGTTAGTCGGCACAGGGTCAAGATGCTGACAAGTTGCAGATAAATTCAAGTGGGCCTATTTGAAGCTTCAAAGTGGCAGCTCATATCTCAAGTTGTGTGTGATGAGTTGGGAGCCGATTGACAGAAGGATGCATACCTCTATAGAGGTTAGTCGCTGCAGGTTGACCTTGTTGCTTGAACATCAAAAAAGCTTTATTTTATGAGGAGTTACAAGAAGTTTATCTTTTTCTTGTTTATTAATTCAATTTTACCAAGACCATATTGCATTCCTCTAAATATTTATATGCTTAGTTATAGTTATAAAGAGTTGTGTTTTTAAGATAATCATAGGTAGGTTAAGTGCACTTGATTCCGAATTGTTTGGTCTCTAAAATACCTGAAAGCAATGTCCAGTCCTTTATTGCTGTGGTGTGTTTGTGTTTGTTTTTATATAATGTATATCATTTAAGTGACCATACAGAAGAGGTGATTTTGTCTACGCAAAAACAAAAAACAGGTCTAGGCATTTGTCCATAATGACAATGAGTACAAGTCATATTTTAAAATTAATTCCACAAGTCAAATTCATGGACGGTCACAATGACATGTTATATAGATGTAAATAATAAGAGTAGTTGTAGTTGTAGAAGTGTAACAAACACTTTGAACTTGCAAAGGCCTATTTACTGCATCTAACCCAGCAGTGTGGTCTTTCTGTCCAGAGATGACAGCATAACTGATGCCAATATTTATGTGTGGTCAATGCAAACAGGGTATATCTTTCAACAACAAATGGCAGTGTTAATAGTGTTAATAGTCAAGATGCTTATTTTGTTCAATACCAAATTCCTTTGATTTAAAATCCAATTTAAATCAGTAGTTACCTGATTTGTTTAATCTCTTATGAATATATCCAAGTGTGTCCGTACTGTTTATCTGGGTATAAACCCGATTTGAACAATCATATACTGTCAATTAGAAACATTTTTTAGCAGTTACAGTAGGCCTCCTGTTGTTGTTGCAATTACATCACACATACTGTACAAACTAGTGCTGTGGGCAGTGGATTGACCTGTGTGTTTCTGATTGATTTTTAGCATCACAGACTCAACGTTTAGAAGTGTTCTCTTTCACTATTACGTTAAGATCGGGCAAAATCTGTCCAGGGCACAGAGAGATGCAGTGCAGTCTGTAGTGCATTCATATTTTATACTGCATAGGCCTGCCTAACACATCTTAGCAGTCAGGCCTATTAGTACGATGGATCTATTCCTCCCTCCTCTCTATCTCAGTGCTCTGGGGAAAAGTGGACTCTTTTCAATTTGAGCGATGGAGGAGAGGAGCAAGAACCTCACCTGGAATTGATCATTGTCATGTCAAATCTTAATTTTATCTACCGAGGAGCAGATAATTAGATCTAATTTTACCATAGCTGGCAGGAATTTATGTGTATGTCAGCCATCTCTAGGCTCATTATAGCCTTCCACTTCCTGAACTGATGATCTCTGGACAAGGATCAGAGACACCCACTTTCCTGTCCTCGCCATTTAAAGCAGTTCCAACCTGACGAAAAAATGTGCTGCCAAAAATACATTCAACTATTTGTTTCCAATAACGTGCCATTTCATGTCAGATATTACTCGTCAACCTCTAATCAGATCTCCCTTTCTGTCCAGACCCCTTAGGCCTTTCTCATGTTGGAGGCTAGCTGTTCACTCTGAAGGCACAGGATGAAAAGATGGCACAGCTGCTTGTACCACCAGGTCCAGACAGCTTCCGCCCCTTTAGTCGTGAGTACCTCAAAGTAATCGAGGAACGTATCACAGAGGAGAGCGCCAAGAAACCAAAGAAAGAGAAGAAAAAACGCAATGATGAGAATGAGATCAAGCCCAGCCGTGACCTGGAAGCGGGCAAATCACTTCCTCTCCTGTATGGGGACCCTCCTAAAGGCATGGTGTCGACACCGCTGGAGGACCTGGATCCATACTACATGAATCATAAAGTAGGTTGGCTTGATTTCAAACTGAAGTGTTAAACCTAAGGACGCTCGTTTACATTTTTGTATTAATTGTTTCAACATGTGGGTTTTTCTTGTTGGTTTATTACTGTCTCTATCATTGCATTAGAAATGAGGATTCTTGTCTCTGTCATTGCATGCAGCTGTTAACATGGCAGTCTTGGTATATACCCATAGGCTGTGAATAATAGATGACAGGAAGACCAAGCTAATAGAAAATATTGATATTAGGTTGATCAGCAATGTACAGAATTTGATAAGTATTTGTAAGGAATATACGTTGATACAAACTGTTACTCATTTTTGGTTATTTTATACATATTTCTCTTTTTCTGTCAGACTTTCATAGTATTAAACAGAGGAAATTGTCTCTTCCGCTTCAACGCCGATCCTGCCTTGTACCTCCTGAGCCCCTTCAACCTTATTAGAAGAATATCAATTTGGATTTTGGTACATTCATATCCTTTCATCAAGATGTAATTCTGATAAGCGTGAATCATTTTTATGTTTAGCCCTCACTAAGTCTGTGGTTACTAAGCTATATCCCTGAATCATTTGCACCTTGCATGAGACTATGATGACAAAATGTGTTAATTCCCCAACAATATAAGTGATTTCCTTGACAACATGCCTGCAAGTTATTTAATATCGTGATCATGTGCACTATCCTCGCCAACTGTGTATATATGACACAGAGCGATCTGCCTGACTGGATAAAGAATGTAGAGTAAGTTCCCAATGAACTACTATTTGAATCACATACTGGTGTATATCAATATGAAAATGCAATCTACATTAACAACTACATTTTGTTTCAACAGATACATATTTACTGCAATCTATACACTTGAATCCCTCATAAAAATCTTAGCCCGAGGGTTCTGTATTGGGAAGTTCACGTTTCTAAGAGATCCCTGGAACTGGCTGGATTTTAGTGTCATTGTGTTGGCGTGAGTAGTTTTATGTTTCACTTGTTCATAATACGTATTTTATGTCTTTAAGGGAAAGCTAGTATCATTCCATATTTTATATATTGCCAACAAAATGCAAAATAATAACCTTTTTTATATCTTCGGATTTTACTACCCCGCCTGTTGCACTATTTACAAAAGTTAAATAACACATGTTGAGTGCATATATGCGATAATGGGAGAAAATATCCCAGAGTGCAACAATGTGGCACATTTATGTTTTTGTAATAGTCTTTGTAGAACAATGGAGGCACCAAGGGAATTGTTGGTTTTTGACTTTTCCTGTAATTTGTTGGCAATAATAAACAATATAGAATATCATCAGGCTTTCCCTTTATTCATCATCACAGTGACCTCATTGTCATTGTACCTTCACTAATGTGCATGCCACAGTGTATACTGTTTGACTGCTTCACCTGATAATGTATTTAAATATACTCATGTAGTGTATCTATTAAGCATTGCAGGCTTCAATGTGTGTTGTTGACCCAGTCAATTCTCCATAGTAATTCTATGTTTCTCTGCAGGTATATAACAGAGTTTGTAGACCTAGGCAACTTTTCAGCTCTTCGCACATTCAGAGTGCTGAGAGCATTTAAAGCTATTTCGGTAATCCCAGGTAAGCAGCAGGAGCAAGTGCATGTAAGTTAGCCTCTTGCATGATTTTCTCCAGCTGTCCTCTAGTAACCTCCTCTCCTGCTACTGTTATGACATGTATGCCAGATTCTCACAGAGTTCTTTAAGCAATCTGAACATTCTCAATCCTAAAAACACAGAAGTAATCCCAGGGGTCTCTGGTGGATCGATTTCTAAATTCAGCTGTTTGAGTCTCTTGCTCATTGTAATTTACCACTAAAATCAGGAATCTTAAGCAGCAACATAACATATTTAATGTTCCTTTGTGTTTTCCTAGATCTTATGGTTACTCTGTGATATCGTTGCCATTTATGTGTTATGAACAAGCTGCTTTTTATGTTTCTCACACTATTCATTGACAGCCATTTGCTCCTCTTTGCATGTGGTTAATGAGGACATAGTGTCATGTTATATGTGTGGGTGTGTCCCATGATTGTTGCATGCACATTATCACTAACATGCATGATCCTCTGATTGCCACATTGATTCTTGATGCATAAACCCGTCATGAGTAACCAAAGTAGGACAAATTATATTCAAAAAGAGTTGCTTAAGTATTTGTGTTTGCTATTAAAGCATAATATTTTATTAATAATCTTTACCTCATTATAGATGATGCTTAAATGATAGTGGAAACAAAGGGAAGAATATATGTATACTTTAAATATGTACCAATTCTACACATCAATGTCTGAAAACAGTAATTTTAGAGTACTACAGAACATGTGAAAATAAAATGCCTTTTGTGACGACAAAAAGATTATGTTTTATGAACTACTAGTAATTGGATCAGCATTGGAGCTGATGACAGACCTTGGAAATTAAATTAAAAATAATTGGTAGTGGAGTTTACAAGAAGGGAGTTTACCAGGTATCTGCCTTATAGATTAGGTTTGAGCCTACATTAGCTGCTACTACCATAACACACCTAAATCTCCAACACAACAGATTAGGTGCTTGTTTTTGACATGAGAGATGCCTCCTTGTTTGCACATGACTACTTTTAATTCACAGTGCTTTTTAATTGCCTACTGGAAATAACAAGTGACTCTTTATCTGGCAGGCCTGAAAACCATTGTTGGTGCATTGTTCCAGTCAGTGAAGAAGCTCGCCAATGTGATGATTCTCACCGTCTTCTGCTTGAGCGTCTTCGCCCTCGTAGGACTACAACTGTTTATGGGCAATTTAAAACACAAGTGTGTCCGGGACTATAATGTTACAGACGATAATGGGACCAATATGACTGAAACAGAGTATGGCAAGGTCTCAGTGGCTGTATACCTGCTAGATAAGCGTGAGTATTTCACTTTAAGTAAAGGATAAATCAGTAGATATACAATTATAACCACTCAATATAATTATACATGTGTTTTATTTCAATAGTCAACACCTATTTAGAGTACACCTTTTCAATATATGCAATTAAATACAANTGTACAGCCATAAGCAACACTTTAAGTCCATTTAATGCCAATGAAAATGTGGCCTTGATATCTGTCAGATAGCTATAGTAGTGTTACTCTACAATAAAGGATGCCACAAATGATCTCTTACCTTTATTGTAGAGTAACACTACTATAGCTATCTGACAGATATCAAGGCCACATTTTCATTGGCATTAAATGGACTTAAAGTGTTGCTTATGGCTGTACAGTTCCAAAACCTGAATGTGTCGCTGCCTTTAGTCTTTTTCCAAAATCTTTAAATTGATGATTGAAGGCAGAGTTTATACCAGCCTGTGAGCTACAAGCATGAGAAAACACAGACAAGCAGACCTTTACAAAGGTCAACAAAATGACATAAGGACGGTTGAATGCAATAGGGATCCAGGGGAATCAGTCTCTTTGTATTTTCCAATAGCTTAGTCATAGCTACTGTTATCTTAAAGTATTTTTTCACAAGAAAAACCTGTGGGGCTGGGGGCTTGGGACTTATGGCTAAAGAATAGGTTCACATTTTAAGGCAAAACAGACATGTCTAAATATATATAGAAAAAGTTGAAGATAGGTGATGTCATTTTCTATCCTCAATATTTATTATTGCTGAGCTGCAGTTGGATATTCTAACATAATATCATCTCTTTAATGTGTATATCACTCCATACTAATAGGACCATAACTTGGCAGGATAGGCATTTTTAACACAGACAATCATGGTGCATTTTGAATAATAAACAAGGGATTGCTACATGATCAGCACAAACAACTGCAGCTACCTATAACTTGTTCATAAGTCATGTGAGTGTCTTTTATTTAGACGATTTTAGGGTTATAAACATTCCACTTGTTTTGGTCAATCCTCAGCTGCTGTAATGCTGACCACCTGAACAAGCCTACAACTGAGCTGAGGAGTTGCCACAAAAACTTGACAATTTGAGTGACTTTAGCCGACTTAATGAGCATTATGATGCCTAACCTGCAACATGCCTGTATGCTGAGTGATCACAGTTCAGTATCTGTGGGCTCCTAGGGGACCAACACACTAACAGCTCTTAAGTGCTCACAACTAATGCTTGCTGGTGCCTCTTACAGACTATCAGACATTACATCTCGCTCCTTCAGGGCGTTGGCAAAATAGCTGATGATGGGCAGTCATCTTAAAAATGTTATGGAATATAATCACATTTTTACAGGCTTTCCGTATGTGTAAGTGTGTGTACAGTCTGGATATAGAAAGAAAACAGGGCAGCCCAATCTCTAATTGACAGGAATCTAATCTAATGATGTTGACAGTCATGCAAGCAGGAAGTCGTCTAAGATGGAGTGTGTGGGCTAATACTTGCTGCCATACCCATTAACTTCTGTAACATATTGTAGCACATCATTTGCACTCTAGCTTTTGTCCATGAAGTACAAGATATCAATCACCGTTTTTCCCATACAGGCCTTCAACACATCATAACATAATTTGATAGAATGTGATTTTCCGAGGTTGCATCACATTGTCAAGACTGATACCCATCTGACTTATTTTTTAAAATAAAGACATCAAAAATGTTTTCTTAATTACTGTGTAATTATTTTGCATTACTTTTTTTATAAATCTATGTGCTGTGTGTTAATGTATATAGATACATATATATATATAGATAATTAGATAGATAGATAGATATATAGATAGACTCTTATTCTAGTTCCCCCCCAGCTGCAGACTTCTATAACTAATTTACAGCAATACATTTTTCATAAATTATTAACACAAATAGAAAAAGCAATTTAAAACCACTGTAGAGATTATGTTAACTTACCATCAGTTTTCCATCATCGACAGGTGAAAAATAAGAGCGGCTTGGAAAAGCTTCAAAGCTTCAAAGTGAAACAATGTTGTTTAAAATGAACCTGCCCGTCCGTTAAAAGTGTTTTGACGCTTCTCCTGGCGCAGAACTGCTAATTTCCACTAAAACTCTGAGAGAGAAAGAGAGCGAGAGTGTGTTTCATACGCCCCTCCGCGCGCCACAGTCAGAGTACACTGTGCTGGTGCTTCCGGATGTTCCTGGGTACCAAGTGAGGCCGGACCTGACTGAATGGCAATGGGATGCTATTGTGGTGGACATTATCATGCGTAATTGTCAGGAATATAGATGTGTGTCATACAGAGTGTATCGCAAACTAAAAGCAAAAACCACAACTATAATGGTGTAAAACACTATCTGTGTGCGTTTATGTGTGCGTGAATGTGGAGGAAGGGGTCAGAAGCAGGAGCCTACAGTATTTAGGAACGTTTTAAATCATAAAACAAGTGCTTGATTCGTGGACAGTAAGGGAGAAAACACCATAAGCACATCAGAGATATATATCTTTCCCTGCCATATATATTTTGAATATAAGTTAAAATTAAAGATAAAGATAATAAAGATGTTATTAGAGCTGGATGGTTACAATGAGACTGTTGCCACCTGGCGGACACATAAAGCACTGTCAGACTTTGAATTGTGACAAGTATCCCTGACATATGATGCAAACCTACAGTATATGCATCCCTGTGGCCTAAACAATATAGATTTAAACAATTAATAATAAACTGAAATGTTCTATTACAAAAATGCATTTAAAATATCGATAAAAAAATACAAAAAGAAAGGAAATTCATAAACGTATCTTTAGAATGTATCTCTCATTTTGCTCATGTGTGGAAATAATCATTAAAATATATATTTGTATATATATTTGTATTCTATTCCACCACTTTCTCTGCAAAATTAGGGTCACAGAAGGAACTTCGAAACTAAATAGATTTGATCTTTACAAAGAAATGTACAGTCCTCTACATGAAATACTGTTTTTTTTGTACATTTTATTTCTAATTCCTTGCTTATTCTCTAATCGCTTCCTTCACTGAACAAAGGGCTCTTTTCAACAGGCAGCTTCACAGCAAAATCCTTAAATCCTTTAAATCTTTCAATGCTCGTGTCAATACATATTTTGGCATCAAGTGTCAAAGTGAAAACTTTTTTTCAGTATTTAGTTTAATTGACACCTGTCTGCTGCAGTGTCACACGCCTTCGTTTCAAAAGTTAATATTTATTACACCAGCTCTGATTTGCATTACATTACAACATGCTCAAAGGTTTCAGACAGGGGTTCAATTGTGATTTGTAAGGCGGGGGAGTTTAGGTAGTTGAAGGTGGTTTTGGTAAGTTTATGAGGGCATAACAATAGCAATGTTTCTGAACAGATTTATTTATGTTAAATAAATAATAAAGTAGAATACAATTGCCAGCTACCACTAAAAGAAACGGGAATATTTAGTTTTGTGTCCTTTTATTTATAATCATATTTTGTAGAAGCAATTATTTTTTATATATTTGATGGCGGGGAGAGTTAACCCTCGTGAATTACTGTGAGGTACCAAAATTAACTCCCCAAATAAATAGTATTAGCAAATACTTTTTGTCTGTGTGGTCACTGAAATTCCTTTCCACGTATACACATAAACACATAATTGTGTTGTCATTAACAGGGCTTGTATGTATCTGTTCCCACATTTGTATCTTAAATGATCAGATATGTGTGTGGTTTGAAGTGTGTGGCTCAGGTCAAAAATAGTCACATGTCCACCATGGGGCGCTGTTGAGAAGATTTCAAACTTTCTTTGAGGAGGTTAGTTGAGTAAAATTGTCAGCCTTTATTTTGTATTTTAACTACACCTCGGTTAGCCGCAAACACATGTGAGAGTAACACACTGAGGAGACTACGACAAAGAGGAGACTACATCAGCGACCAACAGGTGCTCAACATGACTCAGCAGGTAAGAGATGCTAATGTTGACGGACACGAGGAACACTTGTGTTTGTTTTTGATCATAATTACTGCTCTGCTCTGTGTTGAACTTTTCTAGCTCAACAATGAAGAAGGGACCACATTGTTAACTCCTCAAAAGGCAGCTGGAGAGCCTAGAAGTTCAATGATATCAGCGTCTTTTAATTTCATAAATTCCATTATAGGATCTGGAATAATTGGTAAATACTCACATAATTCAAGTAGCCTGTGTAATGCCTAACAAGACCTAATACCTGAATTATATGCAATCGATTATATGGATGATAAACTGTAGCTTTCACACAAATACTGATACGATTCAGTTAAATTGTCAAATAACATGGTTTTTACACAAGCCCTGCAGTGGTAAACCCATGTATCATATGACTGGCGCCTGCACCCTCCCCCCCCCTTTAACTCTTTCAACCTAAAAAAAAAACGGAGTCACGATGCAGTTTTGCAAAGAAACACAAACTATCTGAATGACATTCATAACACATTTTGCATGAACGATTTGAATTAAATGATTCAATTTTTTGTTCCATATATAAATCATGTTGTTTTGAACAGGTTTACCCTATGCATTGAACCAGGCAGGGCTCCCCTTAGGCCTGATGCTGCTGGTAGTTGTTGCATTTATCACAGGTGGGTATATTAAAGTCCTCTTTATAATTATCAAGACATACATTTATCAAATGAGTAAAATACTTCTAACATTATGTTTGCATTTCATTGCAGACTATTCAATCATCTTACTAATTAAAGGAAGCAACCTGTCAGGGACAAACAGTTATCAGTCACTAGTGCAAAGCACGTTTGGTTTCCCAGGATTTGTGATTTTATCTGGCCTGCAATTCCTGTATCCTTTCATTGGTGAGTTGCTTTTATATTCTTATCGTGGTGTGTCAAATGTCATGTGTAATGTTGAGTGGTCTATCAAATAGTTGCCTAATTATTATTATTTTTGTCGTTTTTCTTTGGACTTTTGGTTCAGTTTAAATAATACTGTAAATATGAATAACAGAATGATGATCCATGCTTGTTTCCTTCCTCAGCAATGGTTAGCTACAACATCACGACTGGAGACACACTGACCAAAGTATTTCAGAGAATACCAGGAGGTATTCTGCATACATTTTGTACCACCTCAAATCAAATTATAGTTAATATACATCAATAAATTATACTTTTAAGCATCTACAGTGAATTTTAACATATTCAAATGGTTAAAACGTCATGTATGTTTTCATATGCAGTTGGTCCAGATCACATACTTGCAGAGCGTCACTTTGCGATCTTGTTATCAACCATTGCTTTTACACTACCTCTGTCACTTTATCGAAACATTGAGAAACTTGGGAAGGTGAGTCTGATTATCACACAGCTTTTAGTGTCATGTAGTGATTGAAGCTGCCTGTAAAATATTCATGTGTGTTACCAGGTGTCCTTCATCTCAATGGTGCTGACATTTGCCATCCTCATCATTGTAATCATCAGAGCAGCTACCTTGGGACCCCAGATGTATGAATGAATATTCTGCAAGTTGCTTAACCATAGGGATTTCTAATTTAAATGTTTATGTATGCGAGCCATGGGGTTCTTTTTTTAATGAATACAAACTTAATCAAGATGTATTGTGTTCTTTGCTTTAAAATATGAATATCACTCTCTAGCCCCCCTACAGAGAATGCGTGGTCATTTGCAAGGTGGAATGCAATTCAGGCCGTTGGTGTGATGTCCTTTGGTGAGTTTGTCTGCATGATGCTGATGATGGGGTGTTTTAGAATTACCCTTTAACCTGTACATACAATTTAGGATTTTGATCCTAATCCCAGCTGTTTTTGAGATATGAACTTTCCAATGTTTACTACTCTGCCAGCCCCAAAGGCCTCACAAAGAACCTGATGAATGAAGTTCATCAAGAAGGCTAACATTTATTTTTCTAACGAATTGTTGGAGACCGAAACAGATCTAAAATACACTGCAATATAATGTATTAGAAGGTCAAAAACCAGATTCCAAGAAGACATTTGTTTGCTAACATGTTAGCCATAACAACTGAGAAAAATTGTAGTTGTTTCAAATAGCTTGTTTCCAAGTTTTTCTGCACCTAATACAAATAAATCGTTGAAAGCAGCTGACACAAGCCGACAACTTTAATAATAATAATAATAATAATAACAATAATAATAATAATAACAACGCATTTTATTTATAGGCGTTTTTCTGAAAACTCAAAGACACTTAATGCATTTTGTTGACAAAACTGTGGTTATCAGCTGTACTTTTTCAGTGTTCTTACTCTGTGTATTAATGGTACTCTGATGTTCTGCACTTTTGTGTCTCTTTAGCCTTCATATGCCACCACAACAGCTTTCTAATCTACGGTTCTCTGGAGCAGCCCACACTGGCTAACTGGTCCCGGATCACTCACATGTCTGTAGGCTCCGCACTAATAATCAGTGCTGCATTTGCTGTTTCTGGCTATACCACCTTTACCGGCTACACACAAGGTATTAATATATGATTAATAATAATTGGAATAACTCCAAGCCAGTAATTTCATTTTAACATCAAAAATGTATTTTGAACTCATACTTCCACCTTTTTTCAGGAGACGTATTTGAGAACTACTGCAGAAATGACAACCTGGCAACATTTGGTCGCTTCTGTTTTGGCTTCAGCATAATAACCACATTTCCACTGGAGTGTTTTGTTACACGAGAGGTAAGTAATACTTTGTCATACGGCAACCTTAGAATTTAACAGTTAAACGTTTACATATGTGAGGGAAAGTGGTATTTTGAGGGTTTGAGCCAAGGACGTGGCTTTGTGACTAAGTCACTAAAAGAAAGGTTTGACAAGTACACAATGTCTGAGTGGTCAAAAGAACAACAGCTGAAAATGCATGTCACTAGGTCTTTCTCAGGCACTCCCAACAGCAAAAAATGTTATGTAATACATATAATTTGTTAGCTTTAGAACCTTCTCTCTCTTGTTTGTCATTTCAGGTGTTATCCAATGCCATTTTCAGAAGGGATTTGTCAAAAGTAGAACATGTGGGAATAACAGTTGTCATAGTTGGAGCCTGTGCATCTATATCTTTGGGCTTTGACTGTCTGGGAGTTGTTTTGGAGCTGAATGTAAGTGATTTTCTTTCTATTACGCCTCTTGTAGCACTTTGGGATTGCTTTAGCAATGAAAGGTGCTTTACAAATAAAATGTATTATTATTATTATTATTATTATTATTATTATATGAACTTAATCAGTCTGTACCGATCTTTGTTAGCATGGATGAGTTTTTTTTTACATTAACGGTCTTCTCTTCAACCATCCAGGGTGTGCTGAGTGCCACGCCTCTGATCTTCATCATACCAGCTGCGTGCTTCCTCAAACTATCCCCTGGCCGCTGGTTCCAGGGTGAAAACTTGATACCCACCATCTTGATAGTAGTTGGCTTTTTTGTAATGATCACCGGTTTGACCATGACAGGCCTCTACCCTCAAACATGTTCACATGGCATGGAGATGTTCTACTGTGCAGACGCAAATGTCTCTGTCACGGCACTACCTGTATAAAATACACCTAATGTACCTTAAACAATTTGTTTACAACATGTGGAAAATATATGTACCTTTTATGTATTTGATCTGGAGTGTTTTTTCATGATTTGGACAAATGTTAATTAATTCTACTCTAGGGAATAAAGCGGCATGCAATTTCATTATTTGCTTATTTTATAGAGCAGATTATCAAGGTTAGGCATAATGTTGAGATGTCCACATACTTTGGTCATATTTTAAACGTGATGTTTTTAGTGTTTTTCTTTGGAATTAATAGTCTTTGTGTTGTGTTTACTCGTTACCATATCCAGCCACACGATGTCACTGTGGACAAATAAAGCATACATTTAAAGGAAGTACAAAACAACAACCCTTATGTCTTGTCATACATTTAACGTCAAAATAAATACTTGTGTTGTTTTGGAAGTCACGGTTGTGTTGGGCTGTAGTAACAGTGTGCGCAATTGCCAATATGTCAACTTGGACACGATGCTGTTATGCCAAACATCTGAATCCTGGAGGGAAGGTAAACTGGATCTGAGAGACGCCCCACTTTAGCAGCTCAATATTGCAATGCAGTCTTTTGGATGTGCTGGGGAAAGTTGGCAGAGTGGTCTACGGTGGGAAAATGATTTAAACATGCCAGACTTTGTAATTTAAAAGGAGGAGGAAGCACATTTTACTACTGGAATGGTTTGCCTAAAAGGCGCAGAACACGGAACTTCAGAGCCGAATAATGGATCATTTACCCCAGCAAAATCTGTTTGGAGCAGTCTATAACTAACTTTACCTTTTTGAAGACTGATGGAAGTTGACTACTGCCTCCAAAGCCAAGTACATTCATGGTAAGACATTATTATTGGGTTTCATATGTTGAATCGTTCGCACTCTTTCCAGTAGAAATTAATAAAAACAGTTCATATGACTGAAAAACTGGTGACCTCATGTGGGATTCGCCCATATTTTGGTATTTGCCAGTTCGCATCACTTGAAAGCAGAAGGTTAGACCAGCCTTTTTAACATCTATTATGTAAGGCTTTACTAAAATGGTGCTTTTTGTTTGTGTTTGACTAGTCCGAGGGATTTCGTTAAACCGATGAGTTTAGTCATGGGTGATCATGGATCTCAGTCCCATCCACGGAGCTCTGGTCTGAGGTAAGTTGAAATGTCATTTACCAGCTGTCATCTTTGTTTATTTCCTTCATAAGATTTAAGAGGATCACAAGTGTCCAGTCCACCTTTTTACTTGACATTTCTGAAATTATATTCAGCATTCATCTTTAACTAAGAAAACCCTGAATGAAACTAACATTATTATTTGGAATATATAATCATCGAAAAGATAAACTATGAAAAATAGAAACACAGCCCTTGCTTTTATCATTATGCACAAATATAATACCATCAAAATCAAGTTCTTCCTCCCATGACACCCTGTGCTGCTTACCACAATAATAGATAGCAGGCAACCAGCTGTTTAAAATAGGAGTCTGTTTAAAGTATGCATGTGTTTTCACCTTAATAATGCAAATTCTAAATAACATTCCTTTAATGCAGTACGTCTTGGGGAAGTCACAGTTTTTTCAGACGTTTCAACCTTTGAACTCTCCTCATTTCCTGCTCTCAGGGTTTTACTGAGAAATTGCCTTGACCATATGTAGAGGTCATGGGAAGTATTTAGCAGACAAAACATTGTGCCTCTGTCTCTGTGATGAGCCTGATGATTGCTCTTGTGGAAATCATGCGTTCCTTGGGCTTGAAACTGATATTCTATAAAATACCGATATGTCATGTACAATTGTCAGGGGAAATCACGGTAAAAGGGCGCTGTGCGTTATGACATGATGGAAATCAGTTTTGGTTCAGGGAGATGATGTCAGCTGCTTAAATGGAATCATTAAAAAAAGGGGGAGTGAGTTTCCAGAGCTCTTTCACAGTCACCACTCACTCCTTTGGCTGAGTTTTTGAGATTTAAATTAGAGGTGGGATGGAGAATTTGACATATTATATTTCTAATCCAGTATTCCCTGCTATGCAAAGTTTCCAGTCCCTGCCTTGCTGTCGTTTCCAGTTTGTAAAAATAGCATTGAGACAATCATATGCAGTTTACAAAAAAAAAAAAAACCTTTCATGGTGTGACCTATAATCATATTTCATACTGTAAGCATTGTGTAATTTGGGAGCACAGCCACACTCCCTGGCAGCAGAGAGCAGCAGACAACGTAAATCTCTCTGTGATTTGAATGTGATTTGGAAAAGTAAACCGCACTCTGCTATAAGGTGGGGTGTGGGAGGGGGACGCACATGTTCTCTGTCTTATTTGAAGCTTCTAGTATTTGGAGCTAATAAACTTGCTGCCTCACACTTTTTTACAAATGCGGTCATTTGTGACAATTCCATGTGACCCCCCCCAAATCTACACTGCATTTTTGAAATCCAAAATAGAATCTGCCAGAATCATTGTCATGGCTGTTCTCCATTCAAAATGACGCCACTGTACAACATACATTTGTATTTAACATTAGTTGGCATTAACAACACCAGAGAGCTTTCTTTCTTGACTATGATCATTGTAAAAGTATTTAATTCAATTCAAAAATCAAACTAACATAAAACTTTCAAGTTCAATTCAACTTTAACCGGTGCATTTTCATATGAATTAATTCAAACTAACTGGATGCTGCTTGGAGCTGGCCCTGCTAATTGGACACACCTTAAACCATGATCTCACATGGCTGGCTTTCCTTGGGGCAGAATGTGGAATTAGTTAAGGTATCGTGAATCCCCACAGCTGTTTCTCGATATGCAGACAGCCCAAGGGCACAGCTGCTCACATGAGTCTACAGCTGAAAATGATGGCTGGCGGAACGTAGACACTCTAAGCAAGTGGGCATGGAGAGTTGAAACATAGTGACCACTTTTGCTGTGTCTTAAAGCTTCACAACAACATGTGTGATCAACTTTAAGGCTTCCAGTCTGTCTATAAAAAAGACAAGACACACGAAGCTCAAGGTCTCCGAGAACACTGACGCATAACACAGTGTTTTCCACTGAAAACAATCCCCAAGAGACAACAAGGCTTTCTTCGTTCAGGGAAATGTATAATTTGGTCTACAGCGTGCTGCCCTCAGAGAGCCCACTCAGATCTTCTATACTCGAAAGGCAAGATAAAGGATGTCATTCAAAGATATCCCCCCACTAGATGTAATAAAGCAAGAGGAAAATCAGCATTATTTCCCTGCAAGCTTGTCCTGGCAATGAGCTAGTGTGCCTTTTTGTTTTATCTCTTGGATGCTTTCTGCCTCACAGGACTAAAACAGACAGAATGGCAAACGTTCAGGGGACAGGGAATAATGGGCTGCCTTTGTGACCACTCTGAAGCCAACTCATTGACCATAAACACAAGTGAAGCCTTCTCACTGGACAGTTATGACCATTATGAAACACAGTTTTTTGGTTATTATAGCTTATTTTGCTTTTCATCTCTAAAGTAGACATCATTATGTACTTATATAATATTGACGTTGTGCACAGTAGTCCGTTTGAAGAGATTTGCTGCCTGACCTGGAGTCTTGGGCCCTCTTTGTTTCTGTTATACGCTCTTCCAGGGAATAACAGTCGGATGCCTCCCACTCTCGGCCTGTGTAACATTCAGAATGACCTAGCATGAAGCAGTCCTTTGTGAGCTCTCAATAGGAACTTTTACTTATCTCCAATAACATTTAAACGTTGTATTTGACAAAGGAACAAATAGATTTGTTTTGCATGACCTTCATTATCAGTGTTTGTCTTGTGTACATGAGATATTAATCACGAAGGCCTGGCCAGTCATGAATGGTGTTGCTTGAGTTTACTACAGGTGTGTTTAACAAACTGTCTAGAACTTATCAAATAAATGAGAAATCATAAATCCAAGCTTAAACCTATATACAGGTATAAAATGCTAATATAAAAATTGCACACCTTGAAGTGGTTCTCAAGATGGCAATATAACTGTGCATATTTGTATACTGTTGTATCCACCCAGATATTTGTGGGTAGGGGTATGATAGCAGTTTCTGTGGTGCATTTTGCATACGATCAGATTGGCAATGGACCGACATCCTGAACCTCATCATTTCCTGACATACACTGCAGCAAGCTAATGGAACACGGCATGACACAGGCAAACATCATCCAGCTGTTACAGTGAGGATATTCAGACTAACATCAGTAAGTAAGCAGCAGAGCTACTTTCTATTAACAATCCAGTCACTTTGTTTCTATTACAGCTGTTTTTCATTATGCCTCTCAGGGGCTGCTTTTTGTTGAAGTTGCAATTGAATCTCAGATAAAGATCATGCTATATACAGGGAACATTAGGACATTTTTTAACAAGTTAATATTGGCCGCTCAGTTATTCTCTTGGTGAAAGTTGGAGGAAATATGCAAAAGTGACTCTTCTGACCATGACATTGAAACGCGACGTTGTGTCGTGCTTGCTTTGAGATTGCATGCGAGATAGGGTGTAACCCTACTAACATTAAAATGAAATGAAGTTGAGGTTATGTGCAGCACTGAACCTTCTGTTTACACTATTAGCATTGCAATAGGAAACTGAATGTTTTTTTGTGCAACATCACTGTATGCATACTGACATTATAAACCTCAGTTCATGTGATGAGCGAGAGAGGGAAAGCATGCTGCTGTGCCTTTTGAAAGATGCCCCACTGCAGACAACGCTGCATTGTTCCACATGAAAGGATGCAGTGTGATAGTTATAATCATGGCTCAAGGGGGAGCTCTCTCTCCCAGCAAGTTATGGTGTTATTTCCTACATTTTGATCTTAAACAACAACTCCCTTTTGGTAAAGTCAGCTAAAGTTGCTTATTTTCTTTGCAGAAACATAGGTTTTTTTTGGAGGGAAAGTATTTGATCTGCTCTGAGATAAGGTGGGGGTAATGTACCGTAGCAGCCCCCAGTTCACTGAGCAGAATGACATCTGCTGTTTGGGATCATTGTATGAGGAACTGAGAGGTGATGTTTAATCTCAAATCTCATTACTTAAATGGCTGTCAGACCTTCTAGCTTACTCTAAAGTCTGCTGTAGTATTATTCACTGTACTACACGTAGTGCAAGAGTGAGCACCATGGGAGTCATAATACTAAGTGAAAATGAGGCGGATCATGACAGACGGAGATTACACGCTGTATAGAAAAGCTAATAATGTCACAAGGTGGGGCCTTAAATATTTGTCAGAATTATACATGAGGAGGACGCCCTTAGAGTTTGAGTGTTACCAGGCCTTTGCTGTGGGAACATTTTGTTTTTTGTTTTTCCAACAATAACAAACGATACACATACTGTAGGAAGTGGGAAGTTCTCATAGGGTCTATGTACTCTTTTTCTCCCTAATCTTCTTCCATCCTAGGAAGTAATGGCCTTTCCAGACCCTCTGTAAAAAGCTTGTGTTTACTGTGAGTGACCTCTCACCAAATTACCAGCTGTGGCTCTGGCTCTGTGTTCGCTTGTCTATTTCCTCAGGACCCCCCCCCACCCCCCTTTCCTCCTTCTATAAGCCATGAGACTCCTTAACTCCACCCCCCTCCTTAACTCCGGCCGGCTCCTACTCACTTACATCTCCCTTCACCTCCTTATCATCTGATGATGTTTCTGTGGGGGGGAGGGTGTTTGTAAATTTGGCCGCACATTCTTAGTTGAGCGTGTAAGGCTAGTGATAACGCACTGGCAACGAGCACTTATTTCACAATGGAAAGTCAAATGTATTACTTCCGTACCAGGGGTGTACGGACTTTGCTTGACTTGGTTTGGAAGCGTTTTCATTTTAATCTATTTTGAAGCGTTGATTATCTTAACAATGACAACATCAGAAAAGAACTTCCAAAGGCAGATCATTCTCTGGCTGGATGTGCTAAGTGCAAAGTGCTGACAGCCTCTTTTGACAGCTAACAATTGTACCCGAATGCTTTCACGACTATGTTGATGCAGTGTTGAATATTGTGTAATTCACCTCTTTTCATGTTTATGTTTTTACGTCAAAGCATGTTTTCTGAGTATTCAATAAAGGGTTTGACTCTGGGAGTTTAATGCCAGAGGAAACATTCAACACAATCCAAATGTTGGGCTCCTGAGGGTTTTACATAGAGCTACTGAATATAACTTGCTTCACGCCTTTGTGTGTCTTTAGCGCTCTACTAACAACTCTTCTAGCATAATTTACAGATGAGTCAGTTCTGAAAAAGTAAGGTGTGTTTTTGAATAGTTGCCAGTGTTTTTGTAATGAAAAGCAAACACTGGAAAAGTACATGATTTAAATTAAAGAGTGGGGAGGATTCCAAGTTCCTTTAGTAGTTCTGACCCCTCTTGGTGTCTGATCACATGTTCACCATCATGATTACAATTCATGATTAAAACACATCATGTCAGTTTATTTCCTCGATTCTTTATCTTAGCTTCTGTGCTAACAAAGTGAACGTATGCTGCAGTGAGTTTCAGTGTTTCAGTGCACTGGCCCCACCCACAGGTTCATGTCTGCACAGGGAGGCAAAGCTGCTTACCTTTCCGCTCATGAGCGCGGGGGGAGTGCCACTTACTCACTGTGAGCTTGAGCTTGCAGAGACGCAGCGAGAGGGTGGACAGGATTTAGGTAGAGGGGACAGACTTCTGATGTCACAGCTTGGGCGTGGCATTAAGGTGGGCCTTTTGATGTCATGCTAGTATAGTTTAGTCTGTCTGACTACTCCATGGGACATACACAGCGGGATGGAAATTATTTGAGCGGAGGTAACCTCAGGCAAGGAGGTAAGAGCGTGGAATGAAATGTTGGCACTCTGAGAGGAAAAGCAGGTCTGCAACACCTGCTCTCCCAATTTCTGGACCTTTCTCCTTGTAATGCCTGTGGTGCTGTCAGCAGTGCTCTCCCTGACTCTCCCTCTCTAAAGGTGTTGGATAGGGCCTGGACATATTTTTGTGTTCTAAATATTTGTATTCAGAGGTTAGCAGTCTATCTGTTTTGACTTGAAGTGGAGGGTGTGTTGGGCATGTTTGAGCCTGTGCATCTGACTTTACTGCTATAGTTTGTGTTCTGGTCATGTGTTTTGGTCATTGGAGCATTCAATTGTTGCTTTTGTTTCTTAAAATAACTGGGGTGTTGTCTGAAAGTGTGAATGAGCAGTAGAAGGGTGTCTATAAAAATGTTGTTTGTTTCTTTGTACATGAACCCACCATCCCCTAAGGGGCCATCCTTCTACCCAGCAGCTGCAAACATACCACAGTAGGCCTTTTCGCTAATCCTCCACCTTCTTAGAACCTCAAAGGAAAGTACAACTTTAGCCAATGGTTGGGTTCAGTTTCATCTCCGATCCTCTTCCACCTGCTCATTGCTGTATTTGATCCCGGATTCGCCTGAAGGGTTTTTAATTGATTTGGTTGGAAAAAATGCCATGGAAATGACTGACATTTTTCTTGGAAAAGTCATGCCGGCAGGAACAAAGTATTATGGAATGTGGGGAATTTGGATATTCCTTTGTTCAGCTGTTGACTGCTGCTGATATTAAGATTGTTTTTTCATTTTTCTATTACTCTGTTACTCTATTACTCTAGGGCAGATCTGTATTTTCACTATTCTTCAAACTTCCTCTTCTGTGCCTCTCTCATTCCATCTTTTTTACACATAAGCACAAAAGTATTTCAAGTATTTTTACACGAGGAGCAGCATCTGGATATTGTACTAGTCTATCGTTTTCTTTTATCACCCGGAGGATTGTCAGTAATAATTTTGCTTGAACATAATCAAGCAGATTCTACATCTTTTCCCCCACTGTGTCAAGTTATCTTGCACATCTGTCTAAAGCATTTAACACATTCACACAAGAAATGAATTAAAGGCTGCTGTTAAACCAAGCCGGTTAATCCAACACCAAATCATCGCATGCAATAACTATTTTTCATGGTATTGGTTTCAGAGTCCATTTGTTTTTGCACTACTGAACCTGATAAGATCCATGTATAATCAAACAAAAACAAATGGCACAATGACAGGCCTGTTATTTCCTGGTAGTTGGTGATCACCTCTCTAAAGCATGTCCTCTGGTTTTGAATGGGCTTGTTTGTGAGTGTCAGACCTCCCAGGGAAGTCCTGTGAATGAGGCATCGGCGCAGTCAAGCTTCAACACGTCTCCCTTTATTCAGCAACACATCCTGGGCTTCTGAAAAAACACAGGCCTGGATGGCACAAACAAACCGGCCTGTGTGTCCGTGTCTGTCACCTGCTTGAGGTATCTTGACAAAATCATTGATGACACAGCTGTATAAACTGGACTGACCTTGACCCTGAACCTGAGGCATGGCTAGTTTGCATTTCTTCCATACTAATACCATTACTTATTGAAATATCACATGTTTTTTTCTTTGGAAGAGCACATGAGTCAGGACAGCTGTATCATTTCAATCAACCAGGCTCAGTTTTACAGCATTTGTGAAATGTGTGGAAAAATAAAAGTTTAGTAACAGTGTTTCTAAATGATTATAATCCCATTGCCAAATAAACAGCCTGTGCCATGAAATCAGGACTTTGTACCCAGTAGAGGCCACATTGTGAATGCCTGTTTTAGCCAGTCGCTCTGTTGAAATATTAGCAGGGATTTCAGTCATATTCAGTGTTTCCACACACCTACCATGTGTAATCTGTAAGTGAATATTAATCAAACACTCCTTCGCTAAGTTAGGTTTGAGAACGGTCGCACTTCAAAACATCCACTGCTGATCCCTAATGTTGCCAATGGTACAATCACAGGGTTAGAGTAACATGCCATACTGCTTATGCCACCCAAAAAGTTTATTCCATTGGCGAAAATTAATAATGGCAGCAAATGTCATGGCAACTTGGCGTGAGTGAGTTTCCTAGTATTAAACAAGGTTGATCTAGCTTAAAGCAGCATTCAGATTAATCATAAAACAAAGATCGTTGACAACACAGCATACTAAGAACACCAGAAACATATAGATAGTAGCCTACTGTATATTTGCTCCAGGTTGTGCAAGTGGAGTCTCATTCTGTACAAGCACTTACATATAATTGTCAGTTTGGAAACGTAGACAATGACCGATGTTCATGTCAATTTTTTCAAAAACATATTTATTAACATACACACACAAAAAAATTGAATCAATCATACTGTGTGACTCCAATGAGAAAGATATTTTTTGGAATCATGATCACATTGAACCCGTTTTAATTAAGACACTTTTTTGAATTTTTGTAATTCAGTATAACTGCAATACTTTGAACACATAATGATTGAAATGGAAAAGAGACACTTGGATTCAACAGATTGTAATACAAGCAAAGTGGCCGCCTGTAGACATCACTGTAGGAGTAATTATTGTTGTGTTCTTCAGGTAATCCAGAGGTGTGTTTACCAGAAGGGGACTTGGGAAATCCCTTTGTTGCACATGTGAGCTATTATTTTCTCAGACAAGAGATATACAGTCGCTACATGTGGCTGTGTAGTTACTGCACAATGATTTGAAGGAAATGACAGCAGCCAGATAGAGGGCGTTTACTCTTCATTTCAGTCATCTGGATCTGTCAAATTGGAAAAACAACATTTTCAGTTATCAAAAAGATGCATTGAAACACAGACAGCACTGAACATGGATTTATCACAACCTTACCTTATACTGTTATGACTAATGTGCCTGCTTACAGTTGCAATTACAAATGTTAATTCCCTTATGCACTTTGAACTTCTGTTGGTCTCCAGAAGCTCTTTAGACAAATGCCTTACATTTGCTCATTAGATGTTTGTCTGTCTGCACCAGCTGGTTGTGAACTTTGTCTGCTGTCTGATCTGGAGTGGATTTATTTTGCCTTGTTTGCTAAAACAGGCAGCCGTTGGAAACCAATTTGATGAGAGGGGCAAGAACAAACTATATAAATGTGTTGGTTTTACAAATAGAACAATGACACTAAACCCTGATTTTATAAGTAGGTGATAGTCTTGCTCTCTCTACCAAAGTATTTCCCAATTAACCATTTGAAGAATGGAGATTTAACTATATTTCAAATCTTATACAATGCAGAACCTAAAACAGGACACCTCAGACAAAGATGTTGTTGGCAGTTTAACCTCTGTTGTAAGTTACTGCAATAGGGACTTGCTAAATATTGAACCACAAGTAACCATGGCAACAATAATACTTAAATTGCAAACCTATGATGTGAGACTAAATTTTCAAGGCTAGCAAACTTGCTTATCAAGGACTCTCCTGACAGATTTCACAATGGTTGTGCATACAAATAAATAACATGCACTTGCAAAAGATTGTTAGTTCACTTTTATATATATATTTTGGCCTCAAACTGTAACATACATGACGTGATGCTTCCTGCTAAAGAAGTTTCCAGGAAACAACATGAACATCTCCTAAGTCTTTCTAACAAGCTATATGGGTACAACCCTTTTCATTACATTGCTAGTTTGAAACGATCTAAGACCTAATCAAATATTAAGGAGGGATTTGAAAACAAACCAATGGGTAACATATCAGATCTTGGAATACAGTAGCTGGCATGACCAAATCCAGGGCTCCCCTGGAGAGAGGTCTGCAGTTGGACCGTTAACAAAGTTGTTAATTTCAAAAACACCAGAGCAGAGTCAACAAAATTAGCATTCAGGATTTTATTTGGGATTGTTCATTATTGACTGTGCTAGATTTTGTGATTTTATCATCCTGGCTGAACTGTTTGCTTAAAGATGAACAGATAAACAGTCCGTCTGTGGTGTGTCCTGTGTTTTTTGTTTTTGTGCTGCTTCAGGTCCTAATTTTCTCAAATTATTGTACTGCCTGTGTGTTTGTCTGACCTTTAGTGTATCAGTACACATTCCTCAGACACATCATTGGATTTCAAAGCCTGACATGTAGTTGGTTCAACAAAGGCAGACACCAAAGCGTGACAAAAATAATTCCGACATTGTGGCTGTGTCTGAAATCATTAAACTTGTTCAACATTCACAAGAAAGCCATGTGATGTATTGTCAGTTGTTAGAAAACAACACTGGTTATATCAGAACATTAATGGTGGATGTTAGTGATAGTGAATAGTTCATTATTTTTTACATTGCTATGTGGCACATTGTGGCATATTTAGCTATTTCAAACACATCTTCAGGTCTTAGCTGGCAGTAGCAATAGCATGCTAACACATTAGCTGGTTTTGTTGATGCAGCCGACTTGCACACACTTGGTTTGTGTTAACTTTTCCTTTTTAAACGTGTAGTCTGTATTGTAATCCTCACTTAATAGATGTAACCACTGATGATATGAATGATAAAATGTGTGGGCCTATGTGTTTTCATTTACATGTATGTCATGGTCTTAGTATTTAAGGACAGCAGCCCCCATAGCAAGACTAATAATCCTTTGCTAGACGTGCCTCAGTGGAGCCTGTGACCTTGCATTGCTCGGATTCCTCTGTTTGAATAAGCAGTGCCCCCACCAGAGACTTTGCAGGCTATAACTCAAGGCATTGGGTCTGCAAATGCCTGTTTTATCTATGTGCTGACTGAATGATGTGACACTTGAATGTCTCTGAGGTTATTGATTCCTTGGCCCTCTGAACAACTTGATAACATTGCAGTACCACAGTGTGACCTTTGTGTGACTTTATGTGATTGTGTGTTTATCATACCATCTATAGCTTTTAATTTTAAGCGAATAATAACGCCAAATATCATGTGTTAAAACCATGGACTGAATATAATGAATGGACATTTGTTTGTCATGTTGGCCATTGTCTTCTTTGTTTTAGGGGAAAAAGTGGTACGCAAGGTTGAAGAGTAGTACAATCTAATGCTTCGAATTACATTTTAGGAAAAACATTTTTAAGAATGACCTTTCTGAACTAAAAACACAAGTGTGAAGGTGTTCACGGACAACACCCAAACCGGAATAACAGAGACCTGTCAATCCCAAGGTAGCCCCACCCTAAAGCATACTCTTCTTTGTTATGTATTTTACCTTATATGGAAGCATACAGTACAAAATTACCATTATGCTGTAATGAGACTATAAAGTTATAAGGAACTATTTTTTCATAGGTAACAAATGAGAAGACACTTCCGCATTGGCTTCCCTTATGTAGCCATGGATGTTCCTGCGTGTTTAAAAACCATGTTATAATGACCCGGTTTAAGTCACACACATTTTTTTGTTTACAGACAGCAGGTTTTCATTGTTCACAACCTCTAGGGGAGCATTAGAAGAATGGTGTTATTATCTCAAATACGTCATAGAATTACTATGTATGACTCTCCAACAGATGGCCAGCTGACAACAAATCTTGTGATGAATGAAAATAGTTGTACGGTATATGAAATATATTGGCCTGTGCCCTACTGGGTCACATGACTGCCCTCACCTACACTGTATTGATGTATTTTCCATAATGTTAAACAAAGACAAACACTAAAAAATGCCCTGCAAAACAGAAATGTTTTTGTCAGAGTCACAATTTAAAAAAAGAATACTAGCAAACCAAGTGATGTTCACTAGTGCATTGGGTGTTGCCCCTTTTCACAAAACACCAGACACTATACTTTAAATGTTATTAAACCACAACATTCACTATAAAACACATTTTTTAAAGTTACAGAAACTGTGGTCTCCATCTTGCGTCTTATTATCTCTCACATGTCTGTCAGTTCACAGCTATTTCTTCAGGCTCAATGAGTAAATCTGTCCACTTGGTTTTCTTGTGACTTGTTTGCAAAGTGGACTTGAGCTCTTTTATGTAATAGCCTCACTGCTTTTTAAAAGCTGAGGAAGAAAGGATTCCTTTCATGCTGTCTGCTGCACTTTGTTTTTCAATCAGATTATTGTGTGGAATAGCAGAAACAGTTTTAATGACTTAAGAAATTCACACATGCATGTAAGTGGAGAACCATTCCCAGTTATCTCTAAAGTAATAACATGTTTGTCCTGTGTTAAAGCAAAGCAGACTTTTCACAAATGCTAAAGCTACTCTGAAAATAATTTATCTTTTAACTACAGGGTGTCGACCAAGAGCAGAGCACCATCCCCCCCAGGACTAAAGAAGCTGGATTCCCCAGGTTATTCCCAGTGGTACCCAGGAAACCTTCATTTAGCCATGGACCAGAAGGAGAACCTCATTGATAAAGACCTCTCTCTGGTCGTGGTTCTGCCTGACGGAGTGGAAGAAGTGACCACGGTGCATGGAAGGTACAGTTGGAGCACTGCAATCCAATTTAAGTTGGAGCATTGTGTTTTTGTTCATACTGATCATTGTAATTCTACATTATGATGTCACTTCAAGTCAAACAGTGCAGTTCCAGTCAGACTGAGTCAGATAGGTGGAGTAGCTGAGAGGTTTTAGTTCATATTTGTTCTAGGAAATTTGTACTTGCGTTATTTTCTTCTCTCAACAAATGATACGAGCAAGAATTAAAGAGCGTTTGCATCTCAAACTCAGAAGATTATCTCATGATTGCATGCTATGGCGCAATAAGGACACAGATAATACTCTTGAAATCATCAGCTAGCTCTGCAACACCTACATATTTATATGTATCAACATACCTCTATGTCAATCTGTCCTTCAATTACGCTACTCACTCACACAGCTCATACTTTCCATTAACAGAGTTTACTTTAGATATCATTATTTCTTTCTTTCTCTAAACCCTAAAGTGCCTACACAGCAGAGTTAACACTTTATTTGGAGGATAATGGCATTGTACTGATAAAATGTATTATCAGCGTTACAAAAGCCCCATGCTACTTTCTTGCTACTGTAATTTACTGTAAGTTAGTTTTTATTGTTTCCACACGTTCCAACATCTTTTTAAATTCAAAATGTTTACTCTATAATTATTGGAATATTATTGTTTGGAAAAAAAGGAAATTCATTTATTACAACTGTCAAATAAACATATTTTTCCTTTTTTGTTTTAAAATTCATCATAATGTTGTATTTTGCATTGTCTTCCCCTTTCATGCTATACAAATGATTTGTTTTTGTTTTGTTGTGTCCTTCATGTCTTTCAGCAAACCTATAATGGACCTGTTAGTGACGCTTTGTGCAAAGTACCACCTGAACCCATCAAGCCACACCTTAGAACTGGTCACCGCCAAGAAGAACAACACCAAACTCAAGCCACATGCTCTCGTAGGAACTTTGGATGCAGAGAAGATCATACTTAAGCCTAAAGGGGTGGATAAAAACAAGAAGACCGGTCCTCAGATGCCTGAGGTACGCTCAACGCATGACACAATGCATGATTTTCATGTTGAGTACGTTTTGATCAAATAAGGTGGTATGTTTTGTATTCTTTAGGCAACTGTTCGGATGGTGATAAACTACAAAAAGACCCAGAAGACTATACTGCGAGTCAGTCCTCGAGTTCCCCTGTCTGAACACTTACCAGCAATCTGTGAGAAATGTGAATTTGACATGGGAACTACAGTTCTGTTGAGAGATGGCCAATCACTGGCCCCTTTGGACTTGTCCAACTCTCTTAATGATTATGCAATAAGGGAGGTTTATGCAAGAGACATGAGTGGTAAGTACTGATTTAAAAAATCACTTCTTGCTTCATATGGAACGATATTTTATCATACTACTCATTCACTTCAACTCACTTTTTGCATGTTATTGTTGTTTATATCGCTTATAAATCGTATGCTTGTTGGCCCTGCAGGACAACCTGTTTCTCCTGTGTGTCCAGCCTCACCCGTGCATGCAGGTATTAGTTTGTAGACTGTATGACTGTTTTATCAGAGCAGTCATCATTCTGACCAATGTTATCTATCAACTGTTTTTTGCAGTCACGCCGGGCAAAGACAAAGATCAAAAAGAGAAAGAAAATAAAGGCCTCTTTAGCAAATTTAGAAAAAGCAAGAAAAAATCTGACCAGGTAATGCAGCTTCTTCTTTCATGTACTGATTATGCAAATATACAGATGTATCAGAGAGTACCTTGAAATGTTCAGAGGGAGGTTTGTTTACTTTGGCTCGCCATTGGTTGACGTGCACAATGTTGTTTTGGAACAGGCCTCTTATCATGTTCTGATTGGGTGTTTGTTCTTTAAAGGCAACGACAGCCAGTGCTCCAGCTTCTCCTGTGCTTGTGATCAAGCCTCGACCTCTCAGCATGGCCTTACCTAGCTCCAATTCGTCCTTGTATAGCTCCACTACGCTACCTACAGATGTGCCAAAGAAGAGACGTGCCCCCCAACCCCCACTTCTGGTGTCTCAGAGCTGCCCGTCCGATTTCAGCATTCGCCGGAGACTCAACTCTGAACCTATTTGCCAGGTGGACGGCGACCCGGTGAGTGAATATTTAGAAATGTCAGCATAGCCTTGAACAATTATGTGAATGACAGCCATTAGTTTTTTTTGGTGCATTGGTTATAATAATTGAATCTTGTTGTGTACCATAGATGTCTGGTTTAAGCCGTGGCTCCTCGGCAGAGTCGTCGCTTAAGAGAACCAAACGCAAAGCTCCTCCGCCCCCCAAGTCCCCTAGCGCCGCTGTCCAAGAAAAACTTCCTCTGGACGAAACTTTGCAAGGTTAGTCTTCGATTACATTTGTGTATATGTTTAATTGTTTAATCACTGAGTTGAATATTGCCTGTCCTTTTCATCAATGATTTTGTCATGTGTACTTTGGCTTCCAGGACAGGTATTTTAAAATGCTGTAGCCTGAGTCTAGTTTCTATATGACTATTGTGCCTCCTAGTGGTCATTATTAAACGGTGGCTTATTTAAAAAACGTTCTTCAGCCCTGTTGAAACATGGAACAAATACTCGAGGGTGGCAGGAGCATGGGAAATATCAATCTTAGTAGGTTTTAAACTAAAGATTCTGCTTCATTTGTTTGTTTTGGGCTTCATCTAAGAAATTAGGCTGCACTTGTTTTGCTTGCAAGTACTGTACTGCCTTTGTTGACTTTCATTGTATTAGCTCTTGAAATTCGTCTGCTTTCTAGAGTCTATATAGAAACCTATAAACTCAAGGAATACTTTTATAGTAATATCCCTCCTCTTTTTCTAAGTTATTATTTTACTTTAGAACTCCAGTTGAATATCCAGGTACCCTTGAAATATTGTTGTATACATCAAAACCATAAACAAATGTGTGTTGAGAAAACAGTCATTTTTTCTACATTCAAGATTATTGTAAGTTTTGAATTCTCTGGTATTTTCCTTTGTTGAGTATAATTAACTTGCTTTGAAATACTTTCCTGTGATTGTGTAGACACATCTTCCCGTCACTGTATTGTCCGCTGAGGGAAGCTCCACCCGTCCTGACCTGTATACAAAGCAATTTCAACCAAAAACAAAGAATATTTCCCGAAAACCAAAATAAACTGATGTCTGATCAACAAACAGGCAATTCATTTTGGCTTGCATAACAAAAACTACAGAACTAAATTCACTTCAATCATTGTATATACGGTTGTCCTGTATATTCCACACCCTTTAAGCATGGTTGTATTTCTTGCCTAGTGCTTGTTTGAACCACTGTATCTTCTGTATCTTTCTTTTTTTATTTACTCCTTTGTAACTGTGTTTCCCTTGACTGGTGCATATATCCCAGAACTCATTATAAGAAAGTGTAATCACTGACTTATGACTGTTATTGACACACACAATTGCTTACCTGTTGTTATTCTCATATTTAAAACTTTCAATTAGATTAGAAGCATTTATTGTCATTATACATGTAGAATGAAAAGAGAAAAGCTGCTCCTTTTTAAGGTGCTATCAAAACATTCAGAATAGACAAAAGACTAAAGTTCACAGAGAAACATCCCTTCCTCTGCTGTTTCCTAAGCAGCCCAGTGCCTCTCAGTAGATAAATAGATCAGAGGTTGAGAACAGTGTGAAGCTGCAGTTTTGTAAACTTGAAATTCCTTTTGCTTTCTGGTCTTCTGTGATGCACTTCCTTATAGCGCTAAGTTAAGAACTACACAAGGGAGACTGTGATGTAAAAGATAGTTTTTTGGAACTCATTTACCAAAACAACCTTTTTTTGGGAAGGGTTTTTAAAATTACGACGCATTTAAGAGACTATAAAATGTTTGCAAATTTTGTGAAAGATTTTCCTACCATTTCCAAGTCTCATCAACAGTTACAGCCAACACATGCGCTTGAAATAATAGATTTCATGTGATGTTAACTGCTCCACTGATCATCTTTGCAACATTTGACTTAAATAATAATAGCTTGGATATATATAGCGCCTTTCATGAGACCCAAGGTCGCTTTACAAAAAAGAACAGGGGCAAAACAAACATAACAAAAACAAAAAGGCAGTCAGACAACCAGTCACAGACAAAACAACAAATAGATTAGGGGCCAAAGGCCTTAGTAAACAGATGGGTCTTGAGGTCCCTTTTGAAGGCGTCAAGCGTGGGGATGTTGCAGATCTCCGCGGGGAGAGCGTTCCAGAGGGTGGGGGCTGCCACACCGAAGGCTCTATTCCCGAAGGTTCGCACATGCAGTTTGGTGCAGGGGGTGGTAAGCAGGCCAGAGTCTGAAGACCGCATTCCGGGATGTGGCATGTGGGCGAAGGATGTCTGATAGCTACTGGGGGGCATGGGCATGGAGGGACTTGTAGGTAAATAGCAGGTATAATAAATGTTAATAATTTTATATAACTACTTGATGTCTTTGTATCACAGGTGGGGTAGCTGCAAACACACTGGAGGAGATTATGGAGCAAGAGGAGACCACTGCCTCTGTAATGTCTGCAACTGCTAGTGATACCCAGGGAGAGGACAGCAGCCTCAGCATGTCTGCTGACGCTTCACTGCATTCCCCGTCCCCAGATACTGAGATACTGAGCACAATGTCCACGGAGGCAAATGGGGAAGATCAGTCTTGTGATCTATCCTCAGATGGCAAGTACGAACTCTAATATCACTTCTCCAACCTCGGCTTTGTTTTAGCATTAGCATCGGCAATACTTTTAATTCCTTCTCTTTGCTTTACTTTTACAGTCAACTGCAGAGTACAGTGAATGAGTCTGCCAGTGTGAGTGATGTGAGGACAACTGAAGGCACAGACCATTCTGAACTGGCAGATAATAGTGGGTTTGCCATTTTTTTATAGTGCTCTTTTTTTATATCTGTGCTGCAGATGTATTGCACCTACAGTACTTGTGTATTTCATGATTTTTGCCTTACTACACCAAAGTGAAGCAATTAAAGTCAACTCAACTGTCACATTACACATTTTCTGTTTTGTATAGATAATGGGCCATGTCCAGTTGAACATGTAAGCCAACAGGAGATCTGTGAAGCGTCTGCACCTCAAAGTGCCAAGATGGATTGTAGCACTTTACCCAGCAGCTTTCCTCTGCCTCCTGTGATGCAAGATGCAGAAGCACAGGCCTCTGTTGAGACAAACACTGAAACCCTCCGGGAGCAGGCTGACAGACCTGAGATCCCAGTGGCCACCAGCACATCGCGCCCCATTAAAGAGGATGCTCAAGCGCAAACAGATTTCACACCACTACCTGTGCCTCCACAACAACCCATGGATGAAATCCCTTCCTCAGCTAATTCAACTGCCTTTGAAACCGCCGGTAAAAAAGATATAGCCACTGGAACGGAGGAACTGGACGAGCCTGATCTCAAAGATTCTTTACCCCACACCTCAGAGACCTCATCGTGCCAAGGTTCAACCCCAAGTGCTCCCGCCGCAACAAGGGCAACATCTATTTATGCCACAAACTCTGAGCCAAAGCCCAAGCCTTCCAACGAGCTGACAAGAGATTACATCCCCAAGATGGGGATGACGACTTACACTATCGTGCCTCAGAAATCTCTGGACAAACTGAGATATTTTGAAGTTGCACTGACACTGGAGGCTCCTCCTGATGCTCCTGAAGAGAGACTCGATATTGGTGCTCTTCAGTTGGAAGAGATCACAGCGCCGGAGGATCAAACCGACTTAATGACTAGCACTACTACTACGACTACTACTACTGCTACAGAAGACACTGTTATTGGAAGTATACCTGATTCAATTCATTCCTCACCCCCAACAAGTTTACCTATAGCAGATGAAAACATCACATCCTCGGCTAATGTGGCATCTGAAGCAGGTTCACCAGCTGAGGTCAAGGAGATGAAAATTCCACCCGCAACTAAACCTAAGCCTGGTTCTTTCCGCTTGGCTCAGCACAAAAAAACACCTGGGTATTATGTCACCTCAGCAGCAGAAAAGAAACTTAATGCCAGTCCTGGAATCCAGAGGGAGGCTCAAGGAAGCGCAGAGAGAGCAAAGTTACCACCTCCTCCTCTTCCTCCTCCCTTGCAGTGTCAAGAGGAGACAACAGGAGGCGCTAATGTTGAGCTGAGCCCTAAAGGGGATGACAAGAATGTTGCCTTCATGCGAATGACTAGGCAAAGTAGTTTGCCATTTAAAGGACCAACTACAGGGTTAAGCTTGGAAAAATTAAGGAGCTTTGCCGCCGCTAGGCCTTATTCTCCTGCGACCCCATCCCGCTTCGCCCAGGCCGTGTCCTCTGCTGTAAAAAGGAGCCATTCCTTATCACATGGGCCTCAGTCTCCTCAGTCTCCTGTTTCACCGTCCTTATCCCCAATCCGAAATCGCTCATCATTCATAGAATCCGAAGGATTATCTGAGATTAAGGTGAGTTTTGATAGCATAAACTTACATTTTAAAAATCTAAATAAAGATGAAAGAAGCAAAGGACTACTTTCTAACCATGAGACCAGAACAGCTGCAGAGCATTTTACCTCATAAACTGATTATGCTCTGGTAGAAGGGCACTTTCCACTGCTCAGCAATGCACTTATTGATTTTACCTTGAAGGAGTTAGAAGTGAACCAGAGTGTTATCCTACAACTGCTTTAGTTAGTTTGAAACTACAAAAAATTGTGCTTCCTTTCAATGCCGTATCAGCCATTTACACTGATCAAAGGTATGTCATTGACTTTCATGGACATATTAAATCTATTCAAGGACTAAACAAGGGGCTCAATCCACTGATTCAGTTCATTTGAATTAATTTAGCAGAATATTCCATGCAGAAGAAATTGAATGATGAAGGCTTTATACTCCATAACCCATTGCTATCTGAGCTTTATGGGTGGCAGATGTGATTAGATTGTAATCCAATGAATGTTAGCACACTTCGATTTTCTGTGTCTATTATGCCTGTAATGTGTTGGACAGTAATGATAGAGACATAAAGACAAGATAGACAAATAGCCATTAGTAATTAATGATCGAGCAACATGCATTCCTGCTCTAATGAGGTACTCCTCCTTTCACTGGAGGCATCATGGTCATTTATGCTTGTTGTGCAGGACAATCATATTACTGCATTTACTTTTGTTGGACTGAATAAAGTTGTTTTATAGGCTTGTAAAAAAAAAACATGTAAAAATATAATGCAGTCTATGTTTCATCTTTACGTTGTCTGGAAGACCGCCTTAATGATGACATAAATTGTGTCCCTTTTTTAACATCACAGGATGGTGGAAAAGGAGACGTGGAAGGCGACAAAGACTCCCCTCTGCAGGTTGCAGAGGGTGAACCGACATCTTTTGGTGGGGTTGTTCAAATGGAAGGAGAGAGTAATCCATAGCAGTGCCTTCATTCTTTTGACAATACATCATCTACTGTAAGCAAATTCTAACAGTCATTGTAATATGATATTCAAATGTTTCCACAACACATGCCTGAACCATTCTTTTCTTCCAGGAGGAGCTTTCCTGAAACCTTTAATGGCCCAGAAGCGGTCCGAACTGTCTGCTTTACCTCTTTTAACAGTCTCCAGCAGTGTACATAAAATTATGTATTTTGATAATTAATAATTACTGTATCTGTTTTCTTTCTCTCACATGTCATTAAGTAATTTCCCTGGCGCTGGCCTGATATTGTAAAGCTTCTCTTTTATTTTGTGTGATGACTATCGCATTTAATGCATTACTGTTGTGAGTAAATAAGAACGTTAAATGAAAACAATTCTATAAATTATTAAAAACAAGTATTATCTAAATAATACTGGATGTGAGGACAGACGAGGTTTTTCCTATGGTACTTAAATGCTCCTTTATATTATACCACACATATATTTAAGTATTGCAGAGTTTTGATTAAACTATTTGCATTTAAATACACAGAGGTTGTTTGTGTCAAGCTGTGTTGTTATGAATAAAGCTTCTATCATTTTTGTTGCCTTCAGTGACTGCGTAAATGATGTGTTTTGTTTGTTTTTTGTTGCATATAAACTGTTGAACTCACCTCCCGTTGAATAGCCTACGGTCTGTTATCCACAACAGGTAAAACGTGCTCAGTGTGTGACGTCCTGCAGGGCACGTTACAGTAGAGCACCTGGGCTACACGTGTGATATTCATTCCCTACGGGAGCAGCGATATGAAGACCAGCTTTCAAGATTTAAACTGGAGAAAGAGGCTACAGGTAAGTTCAGCTGTAAAAAGAAAAGAGGAATATTTTTGTCGGTTCGAGCTGGCGTAGGAAGCAGCAGTAGCCTCACTGCTACGGATTCGCTGCTCACTGCATTGTTATGCTTTGTTGTTGAATTGCCTGCTCTTTATTCATAATATAAAGTCATTTACTATGGAGAATTCTCGCAATATTTTACGTTAAACTTACAGCCCAGAAGTCGTTAATGTTTTCGAAAATAGTTAGACATCGAGACGGAAGCTTCCTATGACTTTTTTCTAATGTTAGTAGCCTACTACAAACTTTACAGTTACACTTCACATCAAGGTCGTGCTTTCTCCCACACCTAAATAAAATATACCAGTTTGCAGTCCTCGAATAACACAGTTATCGACGCATTTAGGTTTCAAAACAAACAGTAATTGCTGACATCGTCCAACTGTTCTCTATTATTCCTACTAAATGCCATGACATAACATAGCCTACTGTATATCTCACCATACCACTGTCAACCAGTGTTGAATTCGACACCTTCACTGTTTATGCAGTTAACTGTTGAAAACGCATGCTAACGTAAGTGCATGAATAATGTTGTGTTGTGTGCTTAGTTTAAAAAGCTAAAAATGCGAGGAACGTTTACGCTTGACTTCCCACCTCGCATGTAAAGTGCAGACGATTAGAAGGAAAGAAGTAGATTCATATACAATGCATTAACTTCTTTTAATTACAAATGATTCATTTATTTCAGTTCCTAACATGTTCTAATTACTGTTTTAAAGTGTAAATAAAGGACACAACATTTTTATGATTGAAACTATTAATTAAAAAACAATCCTTTAACAGCCTATGCTGTGATACTCTGTGACAAGGGAACAATGTGACCTTAGACAGTCTTGGAAAACTAAATTATTTGATTTTCAAATTAGATGCCATGTCAACAAGGAGCCTGAATCAAACTACTGCTGTTCTCAAAACAGGAGGGAGAAACACTGTTTCTGTATCACAATGGCCTAGGCCTACCGTCTAAGTTCAAAATAAGTTCTCCTTATACATTTGCAGCAGATTAAAATAGCACAACCTTTTGGAAAACATTAGGTTGTCCTTTCTTCCCCACAACTTTCCATAAAACGCTTAGATGATACAATGAATTATAAGTGACACGTAGTAGCCATTAACAGCAACTCAGAAGACACAATAAAGTTGTAAGAAGAATCATTACAGCTGTCTCACATTATAAATGGGCTAGTAGGATTTTGTCTGTAAAGAAGCTGCTGCAGCACAAGTGTTAACCCAACCACCCTCTCCTTGTAGTTTCCAACAGCTGCTTTCACTCCATGGCATTCCACATAAGCCAACTGAAAGAGGTCACAAGCAGTAACCTTACATTAGATGGACAGAGAGCATCAAGCTGAACTGGACAGCTGTAGCTCAACTTGAACACATTATATTATTTAGCATTACCTATGTTGTCTATACTACTGCAATTATTTGAGACAACATGACAATTGCAGCAAGCCGTTCCATCTTCCTCCACTGTGAGGTTCATAAAGCCAAGGAGAGGGGAGCCACATGCCTGGTCAACCCCTCCTGCTATGACTCAGTCCTCCTTCTCTGCGGGTTGTGGACATCCCCAGGAGGAGACAAGGTTGTAACAAGATCCTCAAGTCTTCGGTGGACGGGCAGAGAGAGCATCAGTCACAGGGTGCTCAAGGCGAGCTGGCTGAGTGGGGATAGACTAGCACATTTCCTCTGCTTTCTCTTCAAAAGCTGGGAGACTGATAGGAAAAGTTAGGGGTTTTCTGAGATGCATGACCCACATAGTAAGTAATGTTAGCAATGGAGCATAAAGGAGATGTCCTTGTGGCGCAGTGCAGCTATTCAACATGCCAAAACATAGCCTATGGCAGGTGAGGTTGTAAACCTTGTAGCATTTAGTGAGATACACCTGTTGTGAGGGACACACCCAGCAGCCGCAGGTTGTTGGCCACTATTTCCAACTGGATAGTAAGGTGGAATATCCGGTTTTCACCCTCTCCTTGACTATGCTCTTCTTAGGAGCGGCCTGCTGGATGGCTTTAGCAAAGGTGAGGAGATGACTGCAAGACTAGAATAGAGTGCCAACCCATTAAACAAATTGATAATCCAAACTACATTTTAGAAGTGCTGTAGAAATACTGTCTATACTACAATCACCTTACAGACCTGGCAATTGGCAAGCCAGCAAACTAAGTGCAGACCCTTCTGGTGCTGTGGCCCTGAAAACTGAGCTGATGAGGTTGAATGGCAGCAGCCAGGGCCTAAGCTCCAACAGGATGGAGTGTTTAAAAAATATCCCATAAATTATATTAAAACTAAAATATATATATATATATATATATAAAAACTCACATTACAGACTGTGACCCATTGATTCATGATTTGATAATGGTTTTATTAATTTTATAATAACAGAAAACAATTGTTTAAACTTAAACCAACATTTATTATATGGTTAAATAAGATACAAAATATGACCATATCTAGGTGGTCCCCATACATACACACAGTATAGCAATGGACTGACACCTTTCACTTTTTTGTTTACTTTTTCACTGCCCTATACTTTGGCATGCATGCTTAAAAGCAAACATAAAGCATACAAAAAAACTGAATTTTGCAAGTAAATGATTGTGTTGACTTGACATTTAGTCATCATTATAAGAGAATGAATTAGTAGTTTGTCGTACAAAACAATATTGCAGAGAAAACATTCAATAAATCTCCCTGCTGGTTAGTTAGTCCTAAAATAAATGTCTTTCAGTTATTTAAAACTATGTAATTAAGTCTTAAAATAGATGTAGTGTTCATCCTACACCAGTGAAATTAGCATTTGTATTGACTGATACCAAAGGAATGTGTTCTATGTTATGGGTTATTTCTGTCCCTCATGCTCCTTGTGTCTGTCCACTGTTGGACCTCAGTAGAACCCCCCCCAATCTCCTGCTGCTGTCTGCTCTCCAAAACATGACTTACTGTTCTGGTTTTACCTCTTAAGTCTTAGAAGCACTACCACATCAGTGTGCAGAGTATTCTGGTGATCAGCTGTTTCTCTCGTGTTCATGTTATGCTTTTTACGTGCACATAATAGTAATTATGTTCAAAGGCAACCCAAGCCATGTAGGGCTGTATTATTATGAAATATGCATTTCAGAGAGAGTGGATTAATGTAGACAGGGACAGGTCATTTGGATAAGTCTGATTTCCATATCTTTGTAAGAGATTTTCCAGTTAGAAAAGGTATTCTCTTGGAAGGTAAAACAACTGGGACTGGACCACTGCACGTCATGTATACCAAAGTAATTGAGTTATCCCAGTCTTCTGTTAATGTGGTGAGGTATTGCTTTAACCCTATGCTGCCTGTTGGTCTATATCTAGGAGCCTGTCCTCCCCTGGTCAGACTCTGTTACACATTACCTTTCAGAAAGATGTTATCATCACAACCATCCCCCACATGGAGCCTGTCACAGAATGACACAGCCCACAACAAAACCAATCTGCTGGGCTGGCTACTCTGTACAACCACATGCCTTCTGCAGTGCACTAAGTTAAAGTGCAATTTGGATCCCTGTGCAAAGTCCATGACAAAAGAACAGTTTGTTTTATTTAACTGACGGCCCTCATTTACTTATTACTGAGCTTAAGTCATCCACTTGGTGTAAGTGTGCTTTGTGTGCATATATTCTGCCTTCTAGGTTTCAAAGGGAGCTATAAAAAAAAATCTAAAATCTAAACAAAATACTTGAGGCTGAACAAATCAGGCAATTATTATTAGTAGTGTGAGAGCAAAGATGGCTGCTTTTGGAGTAATTGTGTTAAAAATATCTTTATTGTGGTGGATCATGTTTGGGTAGGAGGGATCGTTGTGCCCCACTGGGCCAGCCTCGTGGGCAGATGAGCCAGAGACTTTTGTGTGTGTGTGTGTGTGTGTGTGCGCGCACGCTCGCTCTGCTGTGCTGAGCTGTGAGCAGAGGAGCCCCGCCAGCCAGCTTGCTCTAACTGCACACAGTCCAACAGCTCGTCTCTTCTCTCTGCTCCAGATGATGCCTTGGATTTAGCCGGCCCACATGAGTGATATGAATAACACACTGGATGGAATACACACTTCTGGAAGCCTCGAGGAGAAAGCAGAGATTTATCAGAGTGGCAAGGGTAATGTGAGTGGTTTTCCCAGCCCAACCCTTATCCCTTTGCGAGCTCCTTTACCAACACCAAATGCTCAGAAGATCAGGACTACGCTCTGCAAGGGGAACAGGTATGGCACGTTTATCTTTGCACTTGCTGACACCAGTTTGTTTAAAAGATTCAATAAATAAAAAGATTCAGTTGCACTAACAACGTGTTGCCTAGTTTACACTTGAGCTGCCCTGCAGAAGAATAGTACACTCTTTGTATTTGCAGGAGTGACACACAAAGGTCTATTTGAAAGCTGTAGTGTAGACTTTGTACCTGTAAACACAATTGGCTCGACCCAAACGCAGCTGTCAATGGAGCTTAATGTACTATTTCAACAGTGCAGTGAAAGAGCTGGAATCAAATCAAGCACCTGTTAGTTTGTGGGAGATAATTAGTAACTCAGTAACTGCTGTGTTTACAGAGCAGTAAAGAAAGCGTCAGTCAGAGAATGCACCTTTCACAAACTGAGGCCCTTTCTTCTGCAAGTGTGCGGAAATCCAATCTTACCTTAGCCTTATGATAATCAAATATGGTATTGTCTTTTATCTGTTAAAGGTCCCATGACATGGCCATTTCTACTGATCATAATTCCATTGTTGAGGTCTACCAGAATAGATTTACATTGTTCAATGTTCCAAAGTCACATTGGTTTCTCATACAGCATCTCTGTATAGTAGGCTATGTGTATTCACTCTCTGCCCCCCCCCCCTCCCCCTGGTGTCATTTCCTGGTTGCTGCGTGGGGTCTGCGAGACAGCGAGACAACACGAAACTCAGGCTGAACTCAGCACACACACACACACACACACACACACACACACACACACACACACACACACACACACACACACACACACTCTCGTAGCCTGGCTGTGAGTTTGTGTGTGTGCTCAGGTTGAGTTTCGCTGTGTCTCACTGTCTCAGGCTGAGAAATCTGCGGAGCTGCAGCTGAGAAAAGATAAGGCTGTGTGTGTGTGTGTGTGTGTGTGTGTGTGTGTGTGTGTGTGTGTGTGTGTGTGTGTGTGTGTGTGTGTGTGTGTGTGTGTGTGTGTGTGTGTGTGTGTGT